>NC_071402.1:135886094-136189124 GCF_017976375.1 Cuculus canorus | reverse complement strand
TCTCTTCAGTGTAGCTTCATCATCTCCTGATACAATTTAAAGGTATTGATCACTAGCAGTGAGCAATGTTGACAGGTTCTGACTTCTCCAAGAGCAATAAAAATTATTGATATGACGCTTTTCATAGGTAAAGGCTAAGCATGTTGGGGGGGATTTAGCAGAAGTGTTTATGGAAGTAGTTATTTCTCTTTTAGAACTAAACTAGAATTTTTAAGTTTGGTTGTTTTGGTTTTGGGTTGTTTTTTAAGTTTTGTTTTGATGTTACTGCTTTGAAACTGAAAAAGAAAAACTATAAAACAGGTCATCTCCGGGCTTAGAATCAACTCCGGTGACATTCAGCCACCTGTTACAACAACAGACAAAAATAGTTTTTTGATGCCTGTTCTTCAAAGTTTCACAGTAATCCAGCTTTCATGTTTTTCTCTCCTTTTATTTTAGACTCCAGTTCAGACTGGAGTCAAGGAGTGTATCTTGCTCAGACCCAGGGATCTGATGTGATAGCTGAAGGAATAGATGAAGGCGAAACTTCAACAGATTTACTTCCAAAAAAAATTAAGGTAAAACAGAAATGATCATTTTTCTTATGAAACAAGAAAGATAGTACCAAAACTTAAGATTAGCTGGTGCTTGACTAGTGAAAGGAGGGCCATTTAGATAAGTTTTAAAGTGTCACTTGTGTTAATACATTTTAAAACACTTCTGATAAATTATGTTCATTTTTGCATGTTAGATTAGATTAAATATGAGTTTTGTAATTGTAGGCTTGCTCTCAGTTATGATTATGAGAAACGTAACTACTGTTAATTATAGGTTATTGTACTTCCTGTGTATTAATTATTAAGTCTTGATCATATATTAAACAATTTTAGAGTCTTTTATAGGTGCAGAACAATATCTATATTATGGAAGTAAACTTATGTGTTTATCATATGTAATAAAAAGTCTTTTGCAGAAAAGCCCTGTAATTTCAAAAAGTGTATTGCAAAGCTCAGCGGGAATCTCCCCAAGACTTCGTTTTTAATGGATCAATTTCCATCAGTGACCATTTTAGAATTTGAGTATTTGACAGATAAACTTTGGAAATTTTCACTTGAAACTGAGGAAAAATTCACATATTTAATAAGTTCCACAGTTTGGTAGATACAAAGAACTGGATAATACTTCTGTCTTTGATATGAGGAAGCATAAATAGTTCTCCTTATGGTGATCAACTTAAACGTACCAATAGTGCAATATGTATGAAAGAAGACTGTTGTTGTTAGGACTGGCATTACTGTTTTCTTTTTGTGTTTATTCTAGGGTTTGCTGAGAGCAGTCCATCATGAAGGCATACAGGTGCTGTCTCTCACTGAATTTCCATATGGTGAAAGAGAGATGCCACCTCTTAAGCAAGAATCAGAATCTTGGCTTGAGGAAAGGAAAGCATTTCTAAGCACCATTTCATCTTTGAAAGACCTAATTGCAAAAATGCAACTTCATAGAGAAGCTGAGGTATCAATAATATCATAAGATTCTATTGAAATAAAAAATAATTTATGATAATCTAACAAGGTGTATTCACAATACAGGATTAAATGCTCCAAATATACTGCTACAAGGCCAAAGATTTAAAAATTATGCAGTAAGACTGCATATTGCACTTTCTGGTATTAAAATATATCTTAAATTATGGCTGGCATTTGTTCTTCTGTGCATTGATGGCTTTTGACTGTATAGATTCACCTTTTAAAAATAATTTTATTTTGAATTGTGTTTCTAATAGTGGGTAAAGTGGACTTACTACATACTGTAGTGAGGAAAAAAAGAGAAGAAAAAATTTTTAAAATACAACGCAATATTAATAATCTGTTAAAACTTTATTAGAACTTGCCTATCTAATTACCTCTATTAGACTTTTGGATATATGTAAGTAGTTTGTATTACTTCAGCATGGGAAACAAGGGGATTAACTATAAATACTCTTCATACACAGTATCTGCACACTACCACATAGCTCTGGGAGAGTCTAGGAATATACATGTAAGAACATAAAAATTAAAAGGGTAGTGTTATGCAGTAACATAAATAATAATTACATGGTGCTAAGTTTTCATTTATAAGAAGCTAAATTGTTTCCATCTGAAACACAATTCATGCAGAAGAAATCATAACATGTTCAATAAGTACATGCATTTGTATGAATGAATGTTATGTAACTGTTGAGTAAGAAAAGCTCGATATCCCACTGAAAACACACATTTTGCATAAGCTTACAATGACCATTCTTGATGTAATATTTGAATTCTGCTGCTTAAATTGTTTTTATACCACTCTAGATTTATGCAAGTACTGAATCTGAAGGCATCTCAGACTGGCGAGGAGAACTTCTGCATGCTATTCAGCAGCTTTTTGTGAGAGAGCAAAATGTTCTGCTTGCTGCTTTTCAAACTGAACTTGCAGAACTGGGCACAAGAGATGCAGTGATATTGATGAATCAGTTAGAGCATAGACTACAAGAGCAGGTAATATAAAACATACTGTAGTCAAAGTGTGTTTGTCTACATTAGATTTTAATTTTTAATGTATAAATCCATTTGAAAATCTATGTAGTAGTAGTTTTGACAGTCTAGGGATGAAAACAAAGTAAAACTTCTAGGAAGAAGAAATGTCTTTAAAAAGAGAAATGATGTGGTGCAAGAAAGTGATTTTTGGGTGCACAAGCTATAGAATAAATACAGCCTTCAGAGATAAATTTGAATTAAATGTGGTTGTCTTAAGCTTGATTCCATTAAGTTAATGAGATTTATATTACACTGTCTAAGAAAAGGTAGCTTGTATATAATACTACAAAGCAAGCTAGAAGAAGAGGGAGTGATAAGGCTGCTATGGGACAGAAGTCAGTAATCTCCTCTGGAACATGGAAGGATTAGTGAGGAAAATTACAATTCACCATAAAACTGATAGCTCTTGATTCTGTAATTCTGATGCCTAGTCAAAAAATAAAAAAAAATGACAGGCAGTTCTTCCAGTTTTATAATATTGACCTAATTGTGTCTTAATTGAAAATATTTTGAATATATAAGCAGTATGAATATAGAAGTAAACGTAATATCCATACTATAGATATTCTAATAAAATGTGTTTTACTTTTGAATGTTTCTGATGCTAATAGGCTTCTGACCAGAGAGCAGCAATGGACTCTCTTCAGAATGCAGACAGAAGAAGTTTGCTGATGGAGATTCAAGTATTACATGCTCAGATGAACAGTAAGAAAAATAATCCAAAGAGAGAACAAGAGATGGATTCAAAAAGCCAAGGTAACTTCTGTGGTAATATGTGTCTCTTTCCACATGCTTCCATGGCTGTGCACATAACGTTGTAGGCTGAAAAATACTGACTTTCATTGCTTTCTGATTTTGGTACTCATGTCCTAGGCATGTGTACTTTTCATCTTTTTCAATCTTATTGGACTAATTTTGCAAAAATTAAGATTTCTTCTGTGTTCTTACGACTTGAATCAAATTGAAAGTGATACAAATTTACTTCAATTTCTGTAAAAATCAGGCTTGTATTTTAAGGCAATTTTCTATGTCTGTGCTTCAGTGTTTAGGTTCAACTTTAGCTTTGAAATTGTCTAAGTTGGATGGTCAGTCATAATGAGCAAACTAAAAAGCAATTAGAATGAACAACAAAAGTTCAGAGAACAATTATACTTAAAAATTAAGTAAATACTCACTGTCAGTGTTTTGTCACAAAAATTTGATGACAAGTGTGCACATATACATAACTTTGGTTATGTAAGTCATAATCCAAATGATACATATATGTGTGGTTGTGCACATAGGCTTTTAAAGTGGTTTAAGAGTTGAAGAGGTTTCTTGGAAAGTATCAAAGATATCCCAGTATAAAAGGCATGGTTTTGCTTTCACTCCACTACTGAAAGAGTATATTATTTTAAAGTAATAGGAATAGCCTTGTGATCATTATCTGTGCTAGGGGAATCTTTATGCAAATAGACTGTGTTGTTTGTTTACTATCTAATTTCCATGTTAATGGTACTCTTATTAGAAATGCTGGAGTATAATATGCAGCAGAAGCAGTCACAGATACTGGAGATGCAAGTGGAGCTCCGGACTATGAAGGACCGAGCAGCAGAGCTTCAGGAACAGCTGAATTCAGAGAGAATGATGGGTGCAGAGTTGAAGAATGAACTTGCACAAGCCAAACTAGAGCTTGAAACAACCCTCAAAGCACAGCACAAGCACTTCAGGGACCTAGAAACCATCAGGTGCCAGCCTTTCTGTGTAGAGAGTGAAGATGATCTTTCCTACCTTTCAAATTGTAATACTGATTTTATTAAGGAATTGGATCTCATGGAACATAAATGCATCTCAGTTTTTCTGTAAAGCAGACAACAAAAAGACTTCCATTCCATTTGACAAAAAAATGTAATTCTACAGATTAAGATCCGATTCATAGTTTGATTTAATGATTTCTAATGATTCATGGATATCAAGTTTCTTCTTAAATTTTGTCATTAGACCACTGTATACAAGCTAATAAGCGTACCATATTTACTAAAGGTTTTTCTGCTTCTAAAACTGAACACAGAGGAAAAAATTGCAGAGTTAAGATGACTTTGCAAGTATTTCCATATGAAATTCTATAACTTCTAAGTGTTGCTTTGGCGTGGTCAACAGCAGAGGGACCAGGTAAAATATTTGGCTTTCAAGAAGGCCGTTTTTAGTTATGCCTTTACCAGATGGGTGTGACTGTGTACAGTATCTTGATGTTCACCTCAGACATAGCAAATTAAGACGTTAAGAATTAATTGATATTATTTTCTAGATTACCGTACAGCTTTCAAAGACCGTAAGAAGCAAGATTGTTTGGCAAATTGCTGGAAAATTGATTTGAAAAAAAAAAACAAACCCAAAAATTCAGGGCATAGATTATCTTTTCTTTTCATTTCCTCCCAGCCCAAGATTTTTTTCCTTTGAGACGTGGGACAGCAAGATACATTTCCCTTCCATTCCTTCACATTTTGGCCAGTGGCTGGATTAAGTTGAACACTAGCTGCCTCTGAAACACCGATTAAGGAAAAATGGCAGCTACAAAGTTAGCAGTATGGGCATGCTTTCTGTCGTTGTTGAGCTATGCAATTCTTTTTTTATTTCTTAGTTAGGCTTGCTTTTCTAAATAGGCTTTTCACTGTTACTCTACTACACAAGCACTGTTTTCAGTGCACAAGACAGAATAAATAGTAACTGATGTTAGCATGGCAGAATTAGAGCCATTGTCTAATCTAAAGATTGCCCATTTCTGTTTTAGGACTGAAGTTAAAGAAAAAGCAGCAGAGCTCGATATTCTCAAGGATACAATGGCCAGTGAACAGAAAAAATCACGAGAGCTACAGTGGGCTTTGGAAAAGGAAAAAGCTAAAATGGAACGCAGTGAGGAAAGAGGAAGAGAAGAGCTTGAGGTATTCCATTAATCCCAAGTGGCCTGGAACATAAAATAATACTCAAATATTCTTTTGGTTAACATTTCAACATAGCTTTTTGTCCAATGTATGCTCTGTTTTCTGTCTTCAGCAGCGGTATTATATCTTCAAGAGCTGAAGGAGTATGTATAGAAGCTGTGTGGCAAAGAATGAAAAAGGCCTGGTGCAAATTCCATTTGAATCAATAGGAGTTTTTCAGTTGCACTTGTCAGGTCCAATATGAAAAGATTCTACTTTGTGTAATAGCCTTCAGATACTCAAGGGGACAGGACATTGCTTACATGGCTACACCCCCACCACAACCTAACTCATAAAATATAGTATTTAAGAATATTATTTAATGAGTTCTATTATTTTTCTCCATTTTAAAAGTCAGCAGTTTCACCTTATGAAAACCAAACTAGGGAGTTAATGTATTAGTAGCTTCCTTAGTACCTCTGCAGTGTTTGATATAGTGAGGGAGAGAGCAGGGATCCTAGTATAAGTATTAAGACAAAAACCAACCACTTCAATAGTGTAGACTTATTTACATCTTAAGTCTTGAAATCTTAACTTGCAAAATCACTTTCACAGTTTTGGAAAATAAAAGCAGCTAGTTATCTTCAACTTCAGAACTACAGTTGTTGTATCATTAAAAAGTATATGTTACAAATATGCTTCTTTCATAAGATGATCTGATTTTAGAATAAAGACATCTGTAATATATTTTAATATCAGAAGTAGCTGCAGCACTCAGAGTATTGTCACATTAATTGTGAATAGTAAAATCTGTTAAAAGCAGTGTGTGTAGAGGTAACATATTTACAATTGCAGAAGATAATGGAAAGTATACACAAATTGTTTTATTCAGTTCTTTTCTTCTGTTTTCTTATGGAAGGATTTAAAATTTTCACTTGAAGATCAAAAACAAAAGAACTTGCTGTTAACTAAACTTCTGGAGCAAGAGAAACAGCTGTCAACTGATTTGCAACAGAAAATTGAATCCCAGGAAGCACTCAGTGCTGCCCAGCTGTCACGTGAACGAGGCCGTAATTCCGAGTTGCAGGTGCTTCTTGAATCAGAGAAGGTTCGAGCTCTCGAAATAAGCAGTGCCCTAGAAAGGGAAAAAGAGCTGTGTGCTCAGCTTCAAAGTGCTGAAGATAAGGAGCAAGCTGGAACACCTAATCCATCTGAGGAATTACTTAAAGAGCTGCAGAAACAAATGGATGAAAAGCATGACCGTATAGTGGAGTTAGTAAGAGAGATGGAGAAGTATAAACTGGAATCTGTGCAAGTGAGACAGCAAATGGAAAAAGAAAGGCAGATCCAGAGGAAAGCATTACAAGCAGAACAAGATGCTAACATAATAGCACAGAAGAAACTCCATGATCTTGAGTCCAAAGTAGATGACCTTCAGTGGCAGCTTGGAGAAAAGAAGCAAGAAGTTCATAAATTAGGCAACGAAACAAAGAAGTTGCAGGAAATGATCCAAGAACTACAGAAGAAAGAGCAGGAGAATGAAGGAAGAAAGGAAGCAGAAAGGACATCAAGCCACAATCCAAATGAGGTACTGTAGGACTGAGAGCAATGTGTAGTACTGAACCATGCAATTTAGCTTTTAATTCTTTTGTTCAATTAGCATTGTGTGTCACTGTGCCTTTATTCAGCCTGTAAATAGCCTCTAGATTACAAAATGTGAGGACCAGAGAATAGGAAGAAGAAAGTATTCCAGTTTTGCTACCTAAAACTATTCACACAAATCCTCTTGAGAATGAAGCTGTAGAGATGTGTAAGGAGGAGCATGAGCAGGAGAAATGCATCTGAACGTATAAACATAGATCCTGTCTCAGTGTAGGAGAATATTCCTTGCACCCAGTTGCAGGAATGAGCTTTTCTTACACAACAATGCTCCAGTTTAGTACTCTTAATCTTTAGATTGTAAACCATGAGTGGTCTTCGAAATTTTTAAAAGAGATCTCCCAACAACTTCAACAACTGTGTAAGTAATCAAACAAGCATATGCATGAATTGGTATTTGTTAGCAAGCAAAACAGAAGGAAGAAATCAAAGTAAAAATTTAATTTCATAGTTTATTCTAATTTTTATGTTAATGAAAGTTAGAACAGCATTTGCTTGTAAATTTTTCTCTCTCATAAAGGGTTTGGAACGTTTTAAAATTATTTCTAAATTACTTTTGAAACTCGCTTTAGAAACTTGTCTGTAAGAGGTAAGTGTTGCCGAGTGGCTGATTTGTGGGTTGCCCCAGAGAGGATTGACAAGAGAATTGCCTCTTTGCTGACCATGTTTTTGCCTATCCTGCCACCAAATCCATGCTTTTTGGCAGCTGTCTGTCTGTGGAGTCAGGAAGGAAATTTTTCTCTTTACCAATTTGGCTACTGGTTTTAATCTTCTGAAGCACTGGAAATTACCTGCAACAGGATGTTGAGTATATTGATAACTGTGATAGCATCAGCCCTTGGGCCATGCTTGGTTTGTGCACCTTGCTTTTCTGCTCAGGGGTAACCGCCACCACTGTAGGCAATGAAGAGCCTTCCCTTGGATCAGGTTGGCAGTGGCTGTGGGACCTTTTTCTCCTCCTCAGCGACAGACACTATAATCTGCTTTCCAGAATCAGCCTGGAGTTTCAAATAATGAATCGCCTGGTGCTTCCCTTGACATTTGCACCACCCTTCTTTTTTTCATTGGTACCACACCATGGCCAAATATCCAAAGGCACAGCTGTAGACTTGGGTTTTCTTGGGAGAGCTAGCAGTTCTTCCATGGCCAGTGTTGTGTTAGCAAGGGTGAGGAACATGTGTACAGTGGATTGCTCTGCTTGTGGCAACATCAGTGGTATGGTTGCTTGTGACTGGGAACTGACTTCCATGGCCATGGTGTGCTTTTCCACTCCTGTTCCTCTGATCATGAGTTGCTCACTGAAACACTCGAGCACAGTTGTCCAGATTCCATGCACAAGTGGTGAAGGAGCTGCTGGCAGAAGAAACTGAGAGACTGGGTAGCTTCCTGTCAGCTGAGCTTGTTGAATGGATTCACGCTGTAGCTGTATGATTGCTCAGTCTTAGTCAAGGCATCACACTATAGCATTCACAAATAATCGTTTAGTGGTAGACTACAACAGTAGCGTAGTGACACTGTAATCCTTTCTGTGTCAGAATTGTTTATGTTCTTCAGTTTCTAAGTGTGTTTCAGAATCAAATGTTTCTGTTTTAAAGCCTCTATTTTTATATGTATATATAAATGTGTTTACATACAGACTGCCTGGGATACACCCAATGAGAGAACAAGAAATTGGGTTCTCCAGCAAAAAATGGAAGGAGTTGAGACAAATGAATCAACCTACCCCACACTGACAGGAGGAGGAGATCTCTCTTCTGCTACTGAAATTCTGGAAAATGTCAGACAAAAGCTGCAAAGTGCATCTCCGAAGCTGCAGCAGTTGGCTCGGAAAGCTGCCAGCAGGTTAGACCAGTCTTCATTCAGCTACTTGGTATTTTTAATAGCAATCAGCAAGGTAATAAATTGGGGATTAGTCATAATTCACAGACTGCAGGCCTAACTGATTCTGAGTTTTTTCTAGTTCTGTAGTAGTAAACAATTACTTGAGATGTGCTGCTGTAGGACAGGATCACCGAGTATTAGGTGCTGCTCTAAATCTTAGCTGTTTGATATGGTCCTTTGTAAAGTACAGCAAAACTGTCTTTTTTTTCCTCTGAAAAGTCATACTTGAGAGATATCTGAAAAGACATATTTGGGTCTGATATAGGTAGACAACTTTAAAACAATTTAGTAATGAAATATTTCACTATATAAGAGGATAAACGTGGGGATTATTGCAATGGATCATCACCTTTGCTCCCCTCAGAAAAAAATAATAATTTATGGTCCAGTGAAACTGATCTTGATTTCTATTTTCTTGGGTTACTGTCTCTTTAAGAAAAAAAAATAGCATGGTACCAGGTCCATGGGAGGTTTGAATCTTTTTTTGTTTTGCTGTGATGGTAATCTAATATTAAACATTTATTCTGAAACACTTGGGCAAAGCAGAATGCATTATATCAAGAAATATTTTGCTCATACAGATTCAACAAATTTTTGGGAAGCAGAACCACATTTTTAAATGTGCTTCATGTAGAACATGCTTTTCTCAAAATCAGTGGAAACTCTTCTATGCAAATTCTTTCTAAAATCAAGCCAATTTAATTTAGAGTCACTGTACTGTCTTGAAAATGTTGCCATGCCTCCAGTAACTATGCCAAAGTGATTTGCTAAAGACTTATGGATCAATGGAAAGTCCTGTCAGTCTGGCTCACAGTGTCATAATATACCTGCTGCTGAAACTGTGACTTTTGTTTCAGATTACAGTTTGAAACAGTAGATGATCAAGATTTCATTGCAATACAAAATGCTATTGAAGAAGTTATTTCAGAACTGCAAAAACTACCTGGATTATCATATCTGGAAGAGGTGAGAGTGCAGTGTTGTAACTTTGTGGGAGATTTTGGATAATGAGATGCAAGCATAAAACAGCAAGGAGTTGTTAAGTCTGTATGTATCCAGGTCTGTACTTTATAGAGGAAAATCTAAGTGTGCTGGTTTGGAGCTGGTAAAGCATAAAAACCTCTTTCGTTTTATTTTTTCAAATTTAATTGCCTTAAAGGTGAATTTTCTACTTTCAAATTAGAACTTTTCCAGTTTAAATATAACTATTTTAATCTCATGGCTTTTTATTTAAGAAAAGATATTTTCCTTTCAGCAGTATTTCTGTGACTGAGGGAACTTTGCTCACTACTTCCCAATATTAAAATGGACTTTTAACATTTACAGTGTTGTGTTGATACACACATTTACTTAAACTGCACTCTATTTACCCAAAGAAAGGCAGTCAAAGAGTGAGTAGCGTGCACTTGGGTAAAAAATGAAATAGGATCGTACCTTAAAGATTATCCAGTTCCAACTCCCCTTCCATGGGCAGGGACACATCCCACTGGATCAGATTGCTCAAAGCCTCAACCAAACTGGCCTCCAACACCTCCTGGGATGGGGCATCCGCTACTTCTCTTGAGAACTTGTTCCAGGATCTCACCACCCTCGCAGTAAAATGAGCAATTACAAAGTAAAATAAGCTTCCAGTAAAATTTCAGCAATACAGTAAAATGGTTTATTACAAAAACTTGAGCAGTAACTGATTTTGACTGAGCTCATCTGGGTCCTTACCTGCATTTTAAGCAAGGGTTTTCAACATGACTTGAAAAAAGCTTTAGAGCTTTTTTTTTTGTTTTTTCCCTTTAAGTTAGATAAATTCAAACATAGTAGAAAAGATTTGCAGATCATTATAGCTCGTACAGTTGAGCTTGTGTGAAAAATTTCTGCTGTGATATACAGGATAGGCAGAGAAGATAAGCATTAATCTATAATTTACATGTACATTTATGATTTCCTTATATAACTTGTTACAAAATTATTGTCATTATCTACAGAAGTTTTCCATTGTAAGCCAGTTATTTTCAACTTAGCAACTCTAATACAAGCTCTGGTTTTTTTTCTTCCTTCCAGCTGAAGCTAGTGCTACCAGCAGGGACGCCATCTAGCTCACTGACTGAGAGGCTGCTGAGACAAAATGCTGAGCTGACGGGCTTTGTCAGCAGACTGAGTGAAGAAAAGAATAATTTGAGGAATGCAGTTATGAAACTGGAGGAAGAACTGAGAAGATACCAGCACAAACAACCTTCTGGAGACTACGTACGTCTTCAGTAGCACTGACAGAACGATGTGTATATTTTTTTTAATACATATATATATACACACACACGTATATATACACATATATAGCATAAAAGCATCATGCTGTGAAATAACCCTAACTCTCTTTGTCCTCATCACCTAAATGGGAGGGATGAAGCTGACTGTCTTTCTGGGCTTTCCTCCTGCAGAGTATATTGGTGTGAGTTATTCTTGTCCTGTGGTCAAGATACCTTGACTCACTCTGTTGATTGCAGACTTTGTGATTTTACTCAGCTTCCTGTTGTTAAGTGCTCTTGTCTTTTAAATACCATGTGCTTCTCCTTTTTGATTTGTATCTCATCACTGGGATGAGTCACAGGTAGATCCAGGTAGCTTCAAGGTCATGTATTATCCAATGAGGGGGATTTTTTTTTTTTTGGAGAAGCTATATTTATCTAGGGCATTGATCAGTCTATTAAAGTCTCACTGAGGTGTTAGGCCACAGGGGTAGCCTCAAATTCATCAAGGAGTAGTTTTTCTCTCAGTAATTTTATGAGCTCTCTACCAAACCAATGACTAGACTGACACAATTCAAGCCCTTCCAAACTCTGTGGTCCAAATTCAGTTTCTTTTGTCTTCAGTCTTCTAGACAGTCATCGGATGTTGGAGTTAATATCGATACTCTTGTTGCCTCTGAGAAGGAAATTTGGAACAGAGAGAAGCTGTCACTGCAGAAGTCTTTGAAGCAAGCTGATGCAGAGCTCTCCAAGCTGAGAGCAGAGCTCAGGAGCGAAGCTTTCCTCCGAGAGCTGGGATCAGATTCTGAAAATGCTGTTTTAAGGGTAGGAAGATTTTGTTACCCTGCACACTGGTTACAGCTGCTTTTTTCATTTTGATTTGGGCCTGGTTTTCATTATGTTCGCTCTGCTTATTGTACGTAAACAGATATTAATGCAGTTTTAAAATTTTCACCCTCAGATGCCTGTCTCTTAGTTTTTCTCTGCAAGAATGATGCGCTAGCACCTAAGTTATCCTTTTGCGTGTGCTCTTTTCCTTGCTGCTGAGGTGATCCTCAGGTTAGGAAGCTACATTCAAGTGTGAGCAGTAGCACAGTCCTCTCCACGATAGCAAGAAATTATTAATCACAGAAATGCTGTAGGAGTAATGATGTCAAACATCTTAGAACTGCAATAATTCTTGGAGCTTATGAGTCCTTTTTTTTTCCGTTGTTGTAGAGAATTTATGGCAAATACCTACGAGCAGAGAGCTTTCGGAAAGCTCTCATATATCAGAAAAAATATTTACTGCTGCTACTAGGCGGATTCCAGGAATGTGAAGAAGCCACACTGGCCCTCATCGCACGAATGGGTGGGCAGCCTTCCTACACAGACCTTGAAATTATCACACACCATTCAAAGGGTTTTACAAGATTTCGCTCTGCTGTCAGAGTGTCCATTGCAATTTCAAGGTAAACTGGAGGGAATTAGATTTCAAATAGTTATGACCGTGCAGTTTAATATATACTTTTCTAGTTATCAGGTGGAATCTAGAACTTCTCATGCTCCAACTGGTTTAAATAAATGGTTTTGGTAGTCATTAATATAGTAGATAATGTGTAGGGTGACAAGCTGAGCAGAGAATAGGTAAAATCTGTAATAAGAATAAAGTCTGATTGTAGTTTAAAATGACTCTGTATTTAATAATCAATCAAAAGTGGAGTTTATTGGATAAAGTCTTAAGAGAAAAGAAAGTTACTAGCAGTTGTAGGGTATGCACTTATTTATAAAGGTATTTTCTGCAACTTAATTTCCTTTAAAGGTTAAATTCTTACGTGTAAGTATAATACAGATTTATGAAATAATTCTGTCCATCTGGGTTGTCCTTTGAATTCACAAGACACTGGGTCTCAGACTGAGGATGAATGGGAATAGATGAGGAAGAACAAGTGAAGGTTATTACTGCCTAGCACTGCCATGTTGCTAGTAGCACTTCTTACAAAGGTTTGAACTCCCAAGTACTTCTGCTTGCTATTGATCTGAGCCTTGTGTGTATAAATTCAAGGAACTATTCATATACATGTAAATGAGGCTTTTACCTGTAGCGCTCTGTCGTTACAATTTAGGGGATGCAACAGGGCAAAATGTCTATTTAGTATGATTTTAAAATGCTGATGCCCTGTTGCTTAAGTGCTTGAGCCATTTGTTGTCCGCTTGGACTTATGCAGCACCTCTGGAGTCACCCAAATTGCAGAGGTGAAGCTAGAAGCAAATCTGGACGAAAGGTGTTTTTCTTAGGGAAGCATATAAGGATGTTTCCTCTTCAAGTTTTAGACACTCATCCATTAATTTTGGTTGATGTTCAAGAAATTCTTATGCCTTCTAGAATACAAGAAGCAGGTTACTTTTAGCAGACTATTTCATTTATCCTGAAGTCTTTTTTTTTTTTTATTTGAAATGCAGAATGAAGTTCCTGGTTCGTCGATGGCAAAGAGTTACGGGCTCTGGTATTCTTAGCGTCAATAGGGATGTCTTTAGCCAGAACACAGGTAAGTCATCATCCAGTAATGACTGAAAAAAAACGGCATTCATAAGTCACACCACTCCTTAATAGAGATGATTTGTAATTTGTATATTCCTCATGTGGAATGAACGGGGCGCTATTCCCCCTTCCTTTTGGTGTAATTGCTTGGATTAACCTATTTCTCTGATTTCTAAGAGTTTCTATGCTTAGCACAGCCACTGATTAGTTGCTTCCACTTTGGTCTTGTTTTGCTCCATTGTGGGTTGGATTGAAAAAAATATAGCAACCTTTCCTACGGAATTTGTTCGTAAAAATTTTAGCTACGCCATTAGGTTTCTGCTTCCCAAGCTCTGAAAGGGGATGCTGAGGACAGGGACAAGCTGAGGAATTGTAGCAACTGCAGGACCCCACAGAGGCAACAGAGGCGATTGACCAGCCCTCCCTGGTCTTTTGCTCAGGACAAAAGCCTGTCATTCTTTTGTTATAGCTTAAAGTTTGGGAAATCTGGTTTTCTCTGTCTAGGTCTGCGCTAAAACTCAGTCCTGCACTGTCTGTGAGAGTTTTCTCATTAACACCAGCAAGACCGGGATTGCACCACTGGTTTTCCCCGAAACAGTCTGGAAGTGGTCGTTGTTTAAACACTGTAATGTGCAAACAGAAAACTCATATTTGAGATTCCCAGTAAAGTGTGAAAGATGTTACTTTTAGTTTTCAAGACATTGCTTTTTCTATTTCTAGGTAATGAATTACGACCTGATTCATTCTCCGGTGGCATGGATCTTTATGGAGAACAAAGGCATTCCTACAGATCCAGGTCAGACATGGAGTCTTCTAGATGTCTTGTAAACTTTCAAGATGTTGTATTTTAAATGATTATTGTCTGTCAGAATAGCGTGTAACTAAATGAATGTATCAGTGCTTGCTGCTAAGGTTTCTAATCTTTCATGCTATAAGATTTTTTACTTTTTTGTAAGGATACACAATTACATCTCAGGCCTTCAGTGTGTATTGACTGATTGCCTGAGCAAGGCCAAGGCTTGCAGACTTCTGCTGTCTGATTTATGTCATGTTCTGGTGGCAGATGGCTGGATGGAGCGATGTTCACCAGCCTCCATTAAGAGTCTAGGCTTTATGTCCAAGCAAACCTTGCTGTTAACAGCAGTGTGGTGGAGAGAGGGACTGGCTCCAGTGCCTTCCACTGAGGGAAGGGAAAAGCAGGGCCACTTGCCATGGCTGGGGGGAGGGTCAGTGCCCTCATGGCTAGAACATGCATGGAAGCTGCTTGGTAGCTCCACTGCATGGTCTTGATTAAACCCTTTTGATGTCTTGTACTGAACTGTGATACCAGAGGTATCAGTGAATCAGATACCAGTGAAACCGTGTATTTTTCACCAAAGGTAAGGTTTTTAGGAGTGCCATCAGCCTTTGATTACTTCATAGGGAGTTGTGGGCTCTGACCTTTATACTGATTATCAGATTCTTGCTATTTTGGATCTTCATTTATATATAAACTTCAATGTTTGTAATCTTAGTCTGTGGCAACCATAACAGTTTACCTGGAAAAGACGCTTAATCAATTTTATCCACTTTTGACTATTACTTATAGACAGTACTGAAGAGACAGAATGCTGTAAAAGCGGCAGCTTGTTCACACAAGCTTCTTAATAGCAAAGCAAACATGAATCTATGACAGCTTCTGCTGCAGTCTCAGTAAGAATTTGCTGGTTAGTATTTGTCCCATAGAAATGCAACAACAAATCAGGTGCAGTAGAAAGAAAAGGCAACTGAGTGAAGTGGGAGGCAATAAGTTCTTTGGAGAGGCTGTGTGATGGCTTGGGCAATGAGTGGCAGCAAGGTTAAATGGGTTATGACATGCTGGCTGCCACAAGGGCATGTTAAGGGATACACAGTCAGGAAGGCATCCCTGCTTACAGTGTTTTGCAGTGTCTGCTGATACTTGTGGGTTTTTTGAACTGTCGCTTTCTGAAAACACAGGTGTTGTTCTGCCCCCAGGTTCCCCAGTATGCATGCGGACTTAAACCCGGCCTCTTTCACCTGCTCTCAGCTGCAGAACTATGATCCTGAAAGAGCTTTAACAGATTACATCAATCGGCTGGAGGCACTGCAGCGACGACTTGGCAGCGTGCAGTCAGGTGAGGGCTCAGGCAGGCATCCCGGTGACTCCTGGATAGCACAGGGCACCATTCCAAGTTAAAAAGCATGCACTGGTTTCTCTGTGATACATAACAAACATATCTGGGTTTAGGCATTGTCAGCCTTTTAATTTATTGGTAACACTTCAGTGTTCCCTAATCTCCAGTAAGCGTGAAGCAAGGATTCAGTTGGCATCTTATTAAGATTGTAAAGCTAGATGGAGAAAAATGTATCCTAGAGATTGAGGAGTAGGAATTTCTTCTCCTACCACCTTGATTACAGAAGTTACAGCCTTTTTCTCCTGTAGATGATGATAATTTCTATGCCGTAAAAGCAGTACATCAATAAAATTGTCAGATCAATGGGACATAATTTATCAGACTTGATGTAGGGGTGATTTTTGCTGTTATTGTGTTGAAGTCTGACTTCAGCATAAAATCCCTCATCTGAGGAATCCCTCATCTTTGTTCTTAAAAGATTTCCATGTAAAATCTTTCACATTAATTCATCTAAATAACATGCTATTGGTGAATCCTTATCTGTCTATCCAAGTAACCTTTATGAAAATCTTTTTCCCTCTCCCAGGTTCGACTTCGTACACTCAGTTGCACCTGGGTATCAGAAGATAATACCCCTTCACCATCTCCATCACTGGCAGTGATGCTAACGGATTGCCTTCTGTAAATCTGTGCTCTTTCTGTGCTGTTGTACGTGTATATTGTGGGACCAATCTGAACAGCTAGACGATTGTATACAGTTCCATCCTGGCACACCCACGCGGAATGGGATTTATGTATATAGGCACTTTGTGATCATGGAGAAAAAAGCAAAACAAAACAAAAAAAACCCCTTCCCTACTATTAAAATACGTGTATATTTGTGGAATGCTAATTTAAATGATTAACTTATGAAGTGTGTATTTATCAAAAGGGTGCGAAGATGAAACTTGTGTATTAACGAAATTGAGCTACGTTCAGCGAAGTTTACTTGCACTTTTTCTGGCAAGGCTACTGAAGTTACATGACTCATAATATTTGCTACTTGGCGGTGCAGACAGAATATCACTTGTAGAGACCTATTTTTGTAATGGTAGAAGTTTTGAATTTTATGGGGTATTTTGTCAAAGTACTGAAATAAAGATGACTTCATGCTTTTAACGGTGCTCAAGAACCACTCCTTTATTCACACTGTGCTCCTCCTGCTCTTAGCGGTGGCAGCGGCAGCTTTACTTTTTGCAGATTCCAGAATGCTGCTGCTTACTAGAAGAGAGAACAGGAACAAGCTTGGTTCCCGAGACCCTTGGCACAGCTGAGGGAGCTGGAAGGGAAGAGCCTGCGCTCCCTCGGTTGCTGTGAGTGATACAAACCCAAGGTTTTATAATAGTTACACCTGAGTTTAGAACAGGAGAGACAGGGCAAAGCTCTTCCTCCAGTGAGCCCTGAGGAAGCTCTTTGCATGACCAACTTTGTACTTGAAAGAAAGAAAGAGAGAAAGTTTATTACAAATTTACTAATAAAAGCTTTTCAGAACTGGCAGGGTTGAACACAGAGACTTCCACAAGTGGTTTGTTTAGAAATTTAATTCAAAGTTCTGATGAGCCGGAGCTCACTACCGTTCATCATCACCGCTCTTGAACCAAACACCATTTAACAACCCTGCATGACTCAGTACCAAGGGGGACAACATTCAGCTATTTCACATAAATTGTGACCGTTTTGTACACAAACATGTTATTTACAACATTAACGTTGCTTGTAGCACCATATTGTTAATTTCACACTTACATCAAGCTTTCAGAGATCACTGAGTCCAGAAATTGTTTTCTAAACTTCAGCATTTTACAGCTGCTTCAAGTTAGACATTTAAATTGCTTATTCTCAGAAAATTCTCAGAAAAAGACTGTGTAGCCTGCCGACCACTCAGCTGCACAGTAACAGGTTGTTATGCAGGCTCATGGGCACTTCCAAGAATTCAGTCAAGATGATACCTAGCTTGCTTGTTACAGAACCAGGAAAGTAGGGCACCACCACATCCATTCTCCCTCAGTGCCTGTTCCCTGATGGATGTGCTGTAATTGGATACAGAGGGACGGTACACAGCCTTCCCCTCTATCTTTCAGGGAAAAGCAGTTCTCGATCACTTTTCAAAAGCAAAGAGTTCTGTTTATAGAAATTACTTATTTCTTCACCTTAAAGAGCTGGTATGCACCTTAAAGGTGATACGCGAATAGAAAAGACACCTTTTCTTTAAAAAAATGCCATGAGAAATCTGTAGAACAAAAAATTATACAGGGCAAGATTAAATAGTGTGGGCAATCAAAACAGATGCAAAGACTGGGCAGTTGTTGGTAGGTTATTGTTGCTTTCCTAGCAGTAGCTGCAACAGTTTCCGTTTGCCATTCACTTTGTCCAATTTTATTCAAAAGTCTGTTACTTTACACAACTGAAATAAGTAAGAGTTTAGCTCCAAAATTTACAGTGACCTCCTCTTATATCTGATAACAGGGTTATTAGGGGTGTGTATCATTGTTGTATAATTTATAGTCGGAAAATAGCCGTCGATGAGATCAAATTCATACAAACGTAGCAAAGTAGACCAAATAGCCTTAATCTGAACATAAGCAAAGTTTTCTCCAATGCACCGATGACGGCCTAGAAGGAAAGCCATAAAAAACAATGAGGATACTTAGGTTATTACATCACCACTGACAACAAGCTAACTTTAAGGATTTTATATGGACAGTAATTGCTTCTTTCTAAACACCAATGCTGCACATACATCATAACGTAACTCCCTGAAAGTCTTGTTTTCATAAGCTGTACCTACATAAAACAGTAATTTGGATGAGACTCTGTAATTGGCATGAGACTGGTATTCTGAGTTCATTTATGTATCACCAAAGCAGCATTTGCAATACAGAGAAAAGAGATAAAATACAACCTTACCGTGGAGATATTTGCAAACTGTTTGAGCAGTTGTGATGCTGCAGATTTTTGCTCTGCCTTAAACTGACTTTGTATTGCCAGGTTTTACCTTGCATTTAAAACACTTAAGTCAAATGTCACATGTGCTAACCTAAAGATTTGTTTTGATTGCTACTCTGAATCATACATACTATTAGTAATGCAAAAATGCTGATTTCATTCTTTTAAGAGCACTTTCACAGTAAGAAAACTTTCAGGCAGTGATAGAAAGAATAAAAATAATCCTCAAGCGCTGTACGAGCTGAGCAGCGCGAGCTGAGCAGTGTGAGCCCCTTCAGTACACAATCATTCTGCTCAGTTTTCTTACTCACCAGCACCAAATGGAACATATGCAAATTTCTCTCCAGCTGCTGGGTTATCTTGGAGATACCGGTCAGGCTTGAAGTCTAAAGCATCTTTCCAGGAGTCCCGGAGTCTGTGGTTAACAGTGGGAGATACACAGACCTGATGGCCAGGGGGAATATCATATCCAGCAACTGTCTATGAGAGAAGAGACAAGACTCCAAAATATCAAAAAGAAAAATGGAGAAAATTTGTGAAGCGTCACCTGAAGCGCTTTGTTGTGGGGCTTGAATTTCAAGAGATTTTGGCCAAGCTTGTTTAAAATGAATGCAGCCTAATACTTTGCTGGGGAACACTGAACAGGGCACAATGTTCGAGCTACAGGAACCTTTCAGCTGCTTTAGTAAGGCTGGCAGTTCTACAATTTTTTTTTTAAAAAGGGACATTCATTTAAAAAATTAAATTTTACTTATTTGACTTTCTATCTGATTTGTACAAACAGCAAACTTCAGATTGGTTTAGCTCGTATTGTATTAAATGCAAGCCCAATTTTTCCATGTTGGCTATTAAAAATACCTGGCAAGCAAAAGGTATCTTTAAGTGGTAGCACCAAATTAAGTTCAAGTGAGACTGGTAACAGCTAAAAGAAATGGGCAGTTTTACTGAATAAGACTGCACATGCTTGTTTATGGCATCCCCTCGGAACCTTCCCTTCCCCAGACTGAACAAACCCCGTTCCCTCAACCTCTCCTCACAGAACAAGTGCTGCAATCTCATGCCATCGTGGTGGCCCTCTGCTTTCTTCATCTCATCACCATCTTGATTGCTGGGGGCTGAAGGGGTCCAAAACCGGACACAATTCCAGATGAAGGTATCAATGACCATGTTCAAGGTATTAATTGCTTTCCTCAATCAACACCAGCTACACTCCCCCTGGTATAAGCCAGGCTACCATCAGCTTTCAACCCCGCCAGCAACCACCGTTCACTGACGTTTTTCCTTTTGCCACCTGGGACTCCCCCACCTGGCCATTTCCAGCCCTACTCCACTGCAGTGAAGTCTGCTCCAACAAGGGTACTCACCTGGGGAGTTTTGGCCATTCTCATCATGGTCATTATAGGAGGTCTAAGTCGTAAAGTTTCTTTCAGACAGCGATCCAGCAAACTGAGATCCTTGAGCTGAAAATATAGACAAAACAATACATCAAAACATAGCCAAGTTTATTCGACACAAACAGAATGTATACCATTTAAAAAAAAAAACAAACAAAACTCAGAGTAAGGAGCTCATTCATGTGTATTTTGTGAGCCACCCTGACAATTTCTTTTTTTTTTTTATTTGGTTCAATTAAGGAGGAAAAAAAATCTCTGACCAGTGCAATCATGTACAACTGGTTTCTTACTCATCTGTCTCACCAGTGTTTTCTGGTGCCTAATTAAAAAAGGTCACACTGTATCACTTCAGTGGAAATATGAAGATTTTCCTCCAGTACAGAACTATCATTTATTAAACAGACACTGTAGAAACTGCAATTTCCTTGATCAACGCTGATTTTAAAATACAGTAGCAAGCTGAAAATTTACTTGGAGGGGAAGAGATATGTTGGTAAGCAGCGTTATCACAGAGTGGCTGTGCCAAATTATGATTCTAACACAAAGCACATGACTGTATTTCACATTTGTTTCTTTAAATAAGCATCTAAACATACGAAAATACCCAGCAAGAATAATGTAACATACAAACCTGGTCATAAGTTAATGGTGGCAAGTCATCCCCACAAACTGCTTTTTGTTCTGCGTAGCACTGATCCTGTATTGATTTGTCCCTGGCTATGAAAAAGCCAAGCCAGGCGCTGGTGGTGGAGGACGTGTGCTGCCCCGCTAGGAGCAACCCGATAAGCATCCCAGCAATTTCGTCATCTGTCAGTGGACGGCCATCCCTAGGTTGAAAGGTGTCACATTAAAGCTTCATTTCATCAGGTTTCCAGTTACAGTAGCAATTACATTTTAACTCAGGTAGTACTTTTTCCTTCTTCTCCACTGTTGCCTTTCCTAACTAGAGCAGCAAAAGATTATGGGGAGGGAGACAGAAGAACAAGAGGCTGTCGAGGAGCCGTGAAGAAAACCGTTACTGAGCCGCCAGTGAAAATAAAGGAAGCATCCTTGTGGCCACTGATGAAAATCTCAAGAATCAGAATAACCATTTACAAGTGAAGTTTTTAAGCTGTTTTTAAGAACACAGCTAGGACCAATTGCCGGCAACAACAACAATTCTGAACATGAGGGACTATTTCTTCTTTTTTGGTAGACAGTTTTAACTGAAGAGCTCAAAGCTAAAACATCTATACACGAGTAGTCTTCAAACCCTTGTCTTACTTGTATGAAGCATCAATTAGAGTTTGAAGCATGTCATCCTCCTTTTCCTCAGACTTCCGACGTCTCTGGATAACTTTGTAGAAAATATTCTTTATTTCTTTGTGCGCTCGATCTCGACGTCTGCGATTCAAAACACTTGTATTAGCAACTTTATACAAAGTAATGCATGAAATGCTTATGAGGATTTATTGGGACATCTAGAATAGCTTACAAAAAAGAAATGGGGGTGAGGGAGAACATGAACAAAAAAGACATTTAGATATAATGCTTAAGTTGCTTCATCTGTTACTTCTGGTACCTGAAGCTTGGCAGAGGCAGCCAGCCTGGCAGAAGCCAGGCAGCATGAGTAAAACCTCCATCCAAATCGGCATACAGCTGCGCCACCTTCTCATTCAGTAAGCTTCTTATTTCCTTCCCGTGTAAGCAGTGGCTTGCTGTCAAAATAATAAGTTCTGAAAGGGCTTCAAACAGGTCTGAGGAAAGATGTGAAAAATGTTACTGTTGTGTTTTACAGATTATTTTTGTGTTGAAGTGAAAATTAACAGATTAATAACTTTAAACAGTTTTAGACTGTTTACTAGGACAACAAAGCACCTAATTTTAAATTTCCCTCTGTCTTTCAGATCTCTCTACAAACAATTTTTTAGTCAGATGATCAATTTCAACAATTATTTTCTAAGGTATGTTTTTCTAGTTTTTCTAGGAGAAGTAGTAATCCTTCCCAATTAAGCTATGCGGCACAGCATAATTCTTAATAAGTATAAAAGGAGTGATCAAAAATTAACTTTGAAATCCAGATCCATGGGAAAACAGTTTTGCTGTCGACTTAATTATTACTAAATAAAAAACATTTATATATTTAATATGATAATATGTATATCTTTACCTGTATCATATACCTTTAAATAGATTGTATTAAAATATAGGCATTATATTAACTAAATACATAATATTAATAAAATATGCATACTATAGATATATAAGTTTAAATAAATAGTATTGCTGACCCTGTTATGCGACTGTGGGTTTGCAACAATAGTGATAGGCTATGTCTAGCAGGCTAGTGGGGAAAGATAGGTGGGAAATAAAAGAATTCCACTTAGATCACTAACCTAATTTTATCAGCTTCAAGGATGCAGTTCTTCAGTGTAGAAGATCCCTGAGCTACAATCTCTGACAGGCTCTGCAGTATCTTTTCCTAGGGACTAAGAGGTGGCTACACTGAGCTGACTCAAATCACGCCAATCGAGCATGATTCAGCCAGGCAACGGGTACACTGCCTACTAGCTGACTGAGAAAGCGAAACTTAGGCAGTCCCATTCCTCCTGTTGTAATTTTCTAAGCAGCTTTACTCTCCAATAGCCCTAAATTTGATTAAATAAAATCTGTATTTTGCACATTTCTTTTGATGTTCCTTACAGTCTTACCTATGTCATTATTTATTTCTTTAATAGTGCAGTATATCATTTACAAAACCATACTGCACGGCCTTAATACTCTCCCAGAAAATCTGAGAAAAAAAATGCATCTGATCTTGCTTACTTTTTTCTCCACTCTCTCCCCATGCTTTGAAGTATTCTTTTGTTTCTTCTTCAATCACAGATACGTGCTGTTTAAACTGGGCAATGTTTAGCCCAGTTTTGAGCATCTTCTTCTGTTCCAAAAATAACTGAAGGAAGAAGACAGAAAAAGCAATCAGTACAAGGATCATCATATTAACATAATTAACAACTTATCATTTGTACTATAAAAACATACAGGATTACAAAGAAGTTACGATTAAGACTGTAGGGTACAACAGATACTCTGATTTTAATAATAGATAATATTCCATTTTTCACATACTTTGTTTTCAAGCAAAAGCTGAGTAACTTCCAACTAAAATACCACCTCAAAGCAGCTACAATTCTCTCTTTTTACAGTACCAAAACAGAAAATAATTTTAATGTCTTTGTTAAACTTTATACCTCAAGATACAAAAATAATTCAAGTTGGAAAGACAGAATGCACTTTAAATACATAAGCACAAACATGATCAGACCTGTCCTTGCAAAGTCTGGATTCAGTCTGCATTCCCTGTTATGTGGCCTCCTTGCTTTCTCTCCCGCGAGCATCTGTCTTCTTTCATGCAGTAATCCCCACCCTTGGTCTAGAGATGCACCTTTCTTTTACAAGGCCCTCTAATCTCACTGCCCAGGAAGTAAGACACAGTAGCAGGAAGCAAACTGCTTCCTAGGAAAACGGTGAGATTCGTGTTCTCACCTCTTCCTTTTTCTTTGCACAGACCCACAGCTAACAAAGGCACTCGTAAAAAGCCCATTACTGGATGACAACCAATCAATGGATTGACAGGATACATACTTGGAAATGTATTCAATGAATTTTTAAGCCCTAATTATGAATTAGGGCATCTGCCCTATAAATCTATGCTATACCATGAGCAGTACACAAAAAACTGTCTTCCCATCAAGGCCTCTGCATGTCTTATAAAGTTATTCACAAAACAAAAGGCATAAGAAGAAGGGTTTCTTTCTAGAAACTTCTGTTTTAAGAGTGCAGTGGGGACTCCAGCAGCCTGCCAGAGGGTAGGCATGCCACAGCGCAAAGGAACAAGCACATTTTCCCTTGCAACGTGCTAGGCCCATCTCCATCTCCAGCTTGATGGAGACAGGAATGACACACAGGAGTGAGCACACCCTCTGCCATTTCGGCTCCTCTCAATGCAAAACCATCTGCAAAACCTCTGACGGGAGGATACAGAGTGAATACAAGTTGATATATAGACTATGCATATCAACAAACAGTTACCAAAATTACTGGTAAACAAGTAACTCCTTCCTTGTAAAGAGTCATCAGTTACATTCTAACAAGTAATCAATTGTAAGCAGTGGCTGCGCTCTCTAAATGCCTTCCCGGTAGATATCTGAAATGAAAAGCGGTGATAACACCGCGCAAAAAAAAGACAGCCCACCACTAGCAGATGCATTCTGGCCACAAGCAGACATGCTACATCCCTAGCTTCATACAGGGAAACACACAGCTAGACATAGCCCCTGGATCCCAATAACAACCCCCCTCCATCTCCTAGCTTTGGAAAAAAGTATCCCAAGTGACTTTCTGAGGAACCTGAATCTGCAGAGATAAAAAGAACTCCTTCTAGTACCAAAAGTATGAATGAAGTAGACTTATCCACAGACACTCAATGGCTGAGGAATACAAAAAGATTAATCTCTTGACTAAAGCAGAATCCAAACATACTACAGGGAAAGAATAGGGTAACTCTAGAAAAAGACCCGATTTCAAGAAGTACAAGGTGGACCAATGCAGTAGGCCTTCATCATCCCTATATGCCTGAAGAATACAGTGTTAAACTATAAGAGTTGCTCATTTCCAAGGAACTTATAGAAAGTTCTATAAAACTCCTGAAGGATGAGACTGGATGCCATCAAAAAAACTAGCTCTTGAAAGACACACTTTCAAACCCAGGCATGAACTGTAGAGCATGAAAGCAGAAGTCAAGACAGCTGTAACAAGTGGATGAATTTTCATAGAATTAAGAGATAAAACAGCACCTCTCAGTTTCAAGCAGACACCCCACAACAGCCAGAATCCATGGAACATGTACAACCGTGAAAATCTGGCTGACTCAGCAGTCTAGGTCTGATTCACAAACACTTCTCTGAAACTAGTTTATAGCAAAAAGGAACATGAAAGACGTATTGCAATCAAGTCCCCTCCCTCTCCGCTCTAGAAGCTACAGAAGGGATTCCTGACTCCACCACTGATTTTTTTAACTTGACCTCCAACAATCATAACTAGTAGCACCAAGAGTGTCAGAATTACCCCACTTGTGGAAGAAGTCTCCTAGGACAAAAGAAATTATCTCCTACTTGTTATCCAGGCTGCAGTCCTGCTGGTTTCATTCACAAAGGGATGGCAAGGAGCTATGTAAGTCCATCACGTGCAAAAAAAACTACCACCCAACCAACTTTCCCCTCAAACTTTGTGACACTATCTATCCGTAATTTAACACTTCCTGACAAAGCAGGAGACAAGTAAGTTCTCATTTATTTAAGAATTGAAAAGTCTTTGGCAGTCAGTTACATGAGATTTCCAAAAGAATGAGGTAAGATCAACATATATACTTTGTGGGTCACTGCAAAATGGTGGTGTGCAGGAAAAAAAAGGGCTAGTGATTACTGCACCCAAGCCACATAATTAAGAGAGCAACAATCACTTCAAGTACCTTCAGCAGGGGAGAATGAAAAAACACAGTGAGGAGAAGAAGTCTTGTTGGCCACTAAAACTATTACAACTCAAACAGCTGGCTACTACACAAACAAAAATAGGCCAAAGCTGAAAACCCAAAACTTAAGTATATCACAATGCTGCTTCTGCCACCAGACTACCCTGTTTTTCAATGGACTGCAGATGTTAACATACACTGAATAAAGAGACCCTGTGAAGAGCAAGTCTGTACACAGAAAAGTTGGGTTGTGCAGTTTAAGTGTCTGTCATGCCAGACGACATGTACAAACCAGAAGGCAACCCAGGCTTAGCTCAGAAACAATGCCAAAAGACATAGTCATTGTGCTTCCAGACCCATGCAGACTGTATTCTGTAATCAAATATGGACTGGTTTTTGTCAACAAATATAGACTGATATTTGTCTGAGCAAGACAAAACTTGCGGTGCAAATTGTCATATTAATACTCCCGTATCTAGATTTCTTGTGGCATAAATTAAAAACTCACTCTCTTAAAGCTCTCTCAGAAAGAAGACCTAAAGTTGCTTGCAAGGGAAAACTGAACTGTAGTCAGTGGCATGCTATAACAGAAGGAAAAAAAGAAACTTATTAATTTTTCTTCTATGGCAGAATTAGATGGTTTCAAGAAGAAAAAAATAGCATCCAGACTGACGAATGGCCAGGCGGTAAGTAAAGCAACATAAACATGTTCAGTCTTGATTATCCAACCGAGACAATCTACCTGCAATATGCCAGAATTGTGTATGAACACAGAACCTCATCATATAGAGCCAAGAGCTCACGGCTGCCTACTCAGAATTTAAATTATGCTACTTTTCTACTCATATTTAAAATACATACTGCATTAGGGACATCATAAGCAACTCCCTTGCCGAAAACCGGTGTAGTTAACCGAGAGTATACATCTTCTGCATTCAAATCTTCATTTTTACTATTGAAGAGGAGAGCAGCAGCATCACTACCCAGTAAGTATGTGAATGTCTTGCCAACCATAGTGAAACTGAACACAGGTCCATACTAAGAGAGAAAAAACCCAAAATGTTTATTTAAAATAAGAACAACACAAATCATTAAATTCATATCTATTTATGTACAATCTTTCATAAATCACTTTCCCAAGAGGTGTCTAGAGATTTAATAAAGATATAAATATTTTAAACCACATTTCAATTCTGATCTCAATATACTTTAAAAAGATATCTAGCATTATAATGAGCATACATGATCTTGCACATTTTAAAACCATTTAGTTTTAAAAACTTAAATAAAAGATCAATTACACTGCAAAAAGTAGCATGGAGATTACAGCACATACAGCCTCCAGTAATCCAAAAATCCTGCCCCAAAAATTCTGGATTTGGAGTTATGCAGAGGTAATTAAAAGCAAATAAGAGTTTAAGATCTTATTCTTAAGATCTTCTTAAGATTTAAGAAGAACCAGCAGATTTTCACATACTAAATTCGGCTTTCTCTAAGCTAATCAAGCTGAGATTTAAACTTATATTTTAGACAATGTGAAACATATCATTGAATCTTATTTCATTGCAACTAAGGTTCCACTGCCTTAGTCTGTTTCTTTTGGACTGTTGTTGTATAAAACCTTTATACTACATATATAATTATATCGCTTTATATACCAGCTCTTTAAACTCTGGAGAAGGCCTTAAAATTCATCAAATTTCCTACAGAGGTGGTCAGCTACATTCCAGCCTGATCACAAATTAATAAAGAGTCAGAAAGAAATAATGTCATGAAAATGGCTTTTTAATTAACTTATGATCCAGCTGTGAGCGCTACCCAAATACACAGATATGATTTTAAATCTGAAATACAAGCGATATCTCAGAAAACACTATTTCTCTAACAACGATGTACATAAAGAGATCTGAAGAGACCGGAGCCTGTTCTGCACTCAAGGCAGCAAACATCCTAGAATGAACTGATTTTAACAGGTTCCAAATAGAGAACTTGACAGATACACCACAATATTTTAGCATTATGCTCAGCTTGTTGTGTGGGAAAACGTACCTTGTCATAAGCATTTTCCAGAAATTCAATGGGGCTTTTTCCAAATGCGATTGCATGTCCAAGGAAAGGGATGCTTGATGAAATATAAGGTGGGTATTTCTGAGGAAGAAAGAGAAAAGCAAATATTGAATTTTCTTCAGAAAATAATAAATCTTGTCCACTTACATTAAAACTAAACATAGAAGAGCCTTTATACGCGTTTTGTTTCAACTGCTTTGTGAAAAGGCCAACTTTGGACAACAGATATTTTTTAAATAAATGTTATCTTTACTAATATAATTTATTATTAATAAAACATTATTAATATTTTTAATAATAAGTTATTTTTACTAATCAGTAAGCCACATTTAAAAGCAGCAGAGTTTAAATAAAACTAACTTGATTACGATGCTTGCTAACCCACCTCCAAAAGCAAAGTAAAAAGATGATTCAGCTGGGAAGAATGAGTCAGAAATAAAACACTGTTGACAATCTGTTGAACAGTCCCCCCAAAGGCATCCACCTCATCTCAGCACTGAGTTTCACAGGTCCGTGGGCTGCACTGATGAAGCGGTGCCAGGCACAGGCTCTGCCTCCACTCACGAGAACCCACCTGGAGTACTGTGTCCAGTTCTGGAATCTCCAATATATGAAGGATATTGAACTCTTTGAATGTGTCCAGAGGAGGGCTACAAAGATGATCAGAGGGCTGGAGCACCCACAATATGAGGACAGGCTGAGAGAGTTGGGCTTGTCAAGCCTGGGGAAGAGAAGGCTCCGAGGAGACCTTCCAGTGATCTTCCAGTACCTGAAGGGGGCCTGCAGGGAAGGGGGGGAGGGACTTTTTACAAGGGCATGGAGAGATACGACTAGGGGGAATGGCTATAAATTGGAAAGACTTAGATTAGACATTAGGAAGAAATTCTTCATGATGAGCGTGGTGAGGCACTGGCACAGGTTGCCCAGGGAAGCTGTGGATACCCCATTCCTGGTGTTCAAGGCCAGGTTGAATGGGGCCTTGGGCAGCCTGGTCTGGTGGGAGGTGTCCCTGCCCATTGCAGAGTGGGATCTATGGATCTTTAAGGTCCCTTCCAACCCCAACCATTCTATGATTCTATACGTGTTTTGTTCCAACTCTTTTGTGAAAGGGCTAACTTTGGACAACAGATTCTTGTTTAATAGATCAGTATTGTTATTTTCATTATTTATTATTCATAAATAATTATTAATATTTTTAATAATCAGTTATCGCTTTTTACTAATTAATAAGCCGTATCTAAAAGTGGCAGAGATTACAACAAAACAGGCACAATTAAGATATTCAGCCTGGAGAAGAGAAGGCTCCAAGGAGACCCTATAGTGACCTTCCAGTACCTGAAGGGGCTACAAGAAAGCTGGGGAGGGACTGTTCACAAAGGCCTGTAGTGATAGGACGAGGGGCAATGGGTATAAACTGGAAAGGGATGGATTTAGACTAGACATAAGGAAGAATTTCTTCACCATGAGGGTGTTGAGGCACTGGCACAGGTTGCCCAGGGACGGCGTGGCTGCCCCATCCCTGGAGGTGTTCAAGGCCAGGTTGGATGGGGCCTTGGGCAGCCTGGTCTCATGGGAGGTGTCCCTGCCCATGGCATTGGGGGACTGGAACTGAATGAACTTTAAGGTCCCTCCCAAACGAAACCGTTCTACGATCCCATGAAGCCGCTCGCCGCCGCAGCCGTGTTCCCCGCCCCGCTCTTACCCGCTGCCCCGCGCCGCGGCGGTGCCGGTAGCCCCGCTGGAAGAGGAAGCCGAGGCTGAGCGCGAAGGCGGAGGCGGCGAGCGCCAGGGACAGGGGGCTGCCGGCGGCTACGCGCTCCAGTAGGGCCCCACCGGCCTCCATCGCGCTCGGCATCGCGCTGAGCATCGCCCGCAGACACCGCCCCGGCGCTCGGCCGATCTCTGCCCATGTGACGCGAGGCCGCTCGCGGGCCAATGGGCGGCGGCGCTCCGCGGCGTGACGGAACCTGCCGGGCTGCGAGCGGCGCCATTGGCGGGCAGGGGGGGCTCGGCCGAGCGGGGGCGGTGCCATTGGCCGTCGGGGAGCGGCCGGGCCCCGCGGAAAGGAGAGGGACAGGGGTGTCTCTGATCGAGTCCAGTCGTCCCTGTCTGCCACCAAACCGTGTTCCTGAGCACCTCGTCTACCCGTCTTCTAAACACCTCCAGGGATGGTGACTCCACCACCTCCCTGGGCAGCCTCTGCCAGTGCCCGATGACCCTTTCTGTGAAAAATTGTTTCCTCATGTCCAGTCTGAACCTCCCCTGGCGCAGCTCGAGGCCATTCCCCCTGTCCTGCCCTCTGTCACTTGGGAGAAGAGGCCAGCACCCTCCTTTCTACAACCTCCTTTCAGGTAGTTGTAGAGAGCAATGAGGTCTCCCCTCAGCCTCCTCTTCTCCAGGCTCAACAACCCCAGCTCTCTCAGCCGCTCCTCATAAGATTTGTTCTCCAGCCCCCTCACCAGCTTCATTGCTCTTCTCTGGACACGCTCCAGAGCCTCAACATCCTTCTCGTAGCGAGAGGCACAGAACTGGACACAGTGTTCAAGGTGTAAGTACAGGGGCAGAATAACCTCCCTGGACCTGCTGGTCACACCGTTTCTGATACAAGCCAAGATGCCATTAGCCTTCTTGGCCACCTGGGCACACTGCTGGCTCACGTTCAGCTGCTGTCAACCAGCACCCCCAGGTCCTTCTCCTCCATGCATCTTTCCAGCCACTCTTCCCCTAGTCTGTAGTTCCAGAGGGTTGTTGTGCCCTAAGCGCAGGACCCGGCATTTGGCCTTGTTAAACCCCATGCCATTAGTCTCAGCCCATTGATCCAGCCTGTTAAGATCCCTTTGGATCTGAACAAATATTATTTGTAATGTTTTTGACTAATTTTTTTGTGATGTTCAAAAACCTAAGTTCTTGTAAATTCTTCACTTTATCTCAAAGAAACTCCATTTTGTTATCATCAACTCTGATTACTTTTAGTTTTATCAACCAGAAAAGCTGCATGGGCAAAAATAAAAGCTTATTGGGTTTTGTTGTTGTTTGGTACAGATATGAGGGTTGTTACTGAATGTTTCTACAGTGCTGGATTTCTCTCTGTTCCAATTTTTTTATTTCCCCACTTTTAGGTGAAAGGATTTGTCCTGGTTTCAGCTGGGATAGAGTTAATTTTCCTCCTGGTAGCTGCTGAGTTTTGGATTTAGTATGAAAATAATGCAGACAACGCATATTGGTTTAGTTGTTGCCAGGTAATGTTTGTGCTCAGCTGGGACAGAGCTAATTTTCTTCCCAGCAGCTGCTGATTTTTAGAGTTAGTATAAGAAGAATGCTCTTAATACACAGCTAGTTCTAGTCGTTGCTAAGAAATCAAGGATTTTTCAGATTCTCATGTTTTGCTAGTGTACAGGTGCAGAGCCAGGACAGCTAACCAACAGGGCATTCCATACTGGAACATCATGCTCAGTATAAAACCGGGATTTTGGCCAGGGGGCAGGCAGGCATTCCAGGTTCTGAGGTTGGTGCTCTGTGTTCTGCTATCTTTGTGCTCTCTGTTCTCACTGAAATCGCTGCTCAGGACAACAAAATTATCAGGTGGTGAGTGGTTATATTTTAATATATTATTTTCTTATTATAATTATTATCCCTAAATGTTCTATTAAAACTCTACCTCAACCCTTACCTCAAAGGCAAGTCTGCCTTTTCTTTTCAGATCCTCCCTCCTGTCCCACCAGGCAGGGAGGGGTAAGAAACCAACTGCCCACTGTTGCATTTCAGTGGAGTCATTAAGCAGTGAAAACTCGGTTACACAGTCCTCACAGGCAACATCTGCAAACTTCCTGGTTTGCCAGGACTAGCAGTTTCCAATTTTCCTGACAAGTTCCCAAGGTGCATTAACTTAATTTGTAGTCACCAGGGGCACCTCCCTATGATCTTCTCTAATGGATCTCCCTATGTACCTTGCAAAGATGAGCTGTTACAAAATACAGCTCTTAGGTAACAACACCTGCCTGGCAAGACATATGATGGCACTTTAATGGTGGCTGCAATAATAAAAACAACAAACATGACTTGTTGCAAACAATTTATTAGACAGTAATAAATAAGAATTTAGCAGGAAGAAATATACAGCAATAAGGCATATTAATAGTACTGTTAAATATGCAACTGACACATTTTAGCATTTTTCCTCTAGTTTTCTAACAAAGTACTATGTAGAGAAGTGTATTTCTGATACCAGTGCCAAGTGATAGCAAGGATGCACTATGAAGGACCTGATTGTTGCATTATTTACCTTAAGTAAAATATAACAATCCATGAAGATTTACTGGTTTTTATGCCAGTGAAGTAGAAAAGTATAGCTTGCTAAGAAGACTACAAAATACGTCTCCTGATCCCTTTTTTTAATTAGTTAATGTTAACTAATTTCTTAAACTGCACTTACTAGTAGTAAGGTATGAGTAAAGTTACTGCACAACAGCACAGTTCCTAACATTCATCTTAACTGCCATTTGAAAACTTAGAGGCAAGTGCTGATTTTTATTTTTTAAAAAACTTCCTTACAAAATATTGCACACCGTTTTAGCATGCAGTTTACACGGAAGAAAGAGTCAAGTGCACTTAAAACCCTGAAATACAACCAGAAATCTTAAAAATTGGTGTTATGGATAAGATTCTAACATACAAGGATATGTTTCAGACTGCATAGGGATCCCACCTTACACTTGGAACCCAACTTGTTGAGACCTAGTCCTGACTCCACAAAGGGCAGGCAGAATGCTTACAAACTGTATCTCACTTCCTTGCGATATAAATCTTCATTCCTGCATCCTGCACTGTGTACCCTCAAGGAACTGAAGTACATAATCAGTAGGAAAATTAGTTTAACAGAAATAACTTAATACCCCTCTAAATGAGTTTTCATTACTGCATATGTGTTGCAATCCAGGGTAAGATTTATTAAACTTTCTGAAGTCCTCTCAGTAAGTTTCACTGTAAAACTGTACCTCTCCCTCCTCCATATACACATTTTATATTGCACAGCAAAAGTTAAAATCTTTTTTTTTTTTAAAAAACAAGCATGCTAAACATTTAATATGGCTTCTGAATGATTTAAAGTATTTCCCTTTTGACATCCTCATGCAATATTTTAGAATAAATACGAATACAAAGTATGAGAAAGTTAAGACTAAAAATAAAGCCAGCTACAACATTTGTCTGAAACCAAATAAAAAACGAGAGTTTCATCAAAAGTAGTTGCCCAAAGGTCTAACTGGTCTTGTAAGCATACAACAATATCTTAAAAATAAAGTATGTCTAAAAAATACTGTAACATATACAACCTCCTTGATGTTCCACAGAATGACATGAAAGGTAAATAGGTTAACTGGGACTTGCTCAACAGCACTGGTAATCCCATAGTCCTCTAGGAACAAACGCCTTACTAGATTCATGCTTGACCAACTCAGTAAGCCATTGACATTCGATTAGCTTTATTGGTTAAGCTCAAGCCCTACAATAGCTTATATATACGAAACACAAAAATATTTATAAAAATAATAGATATGTTGTATAGTTTGTATAGTTTTTCTAAAAAAAATAAACCATGCAGCTTCTGTACAAAGTTAAAAAAACTGTACAAATACTTTTTTACTATGTAAAATTCAGATACGTGGAAGTCTTCTGCTGTGATGAGAAATAAGTTGTTTTTTGCTTAGCCATCAGATGCTGTTTTGTAACTATTGTTCATTTCCATCACTCATTTCTTTCACTCCGCATTAATTGGCCATTTAATTTCATCAGAAGTTTTACAACGAGACCTGCCTGGATAAAGGTATACAATGAAATTCTATCAGCATTTCAGAACTATGAAGCAATCAAGCGCATGACAAATGCAAGCAGATAAAAATAGTAAGAAGTTGCATCATTTTAGCAATAAAGAAAATAAAAACTAGATTTTTCTCAGCTATCAGAAAGTGGTTTTCAAAACATTCAATCACTTCCCTTAATATATAAGAATCCAAAGCAACTACGCGAGATACTCAAAGCTGTAGTTTTGTCACAGCACATGTTAACATGGTGTATTAGCGCTGAGGCAGACTATGGGCAAAAGAGGCATCTTCCATCAGACATCCACAAACACCATCAAAAGTTGTTAGTAGCAGTTGCAGGGAAGCTGCTTTATAACACTGCCTCCACAGATACTCAGTTCTATCCAGTCTCAAACTCCACTAGTTTTGATAGCAAAGTTACCAGGTCTAGCTCTGTGATTCTCATTTTATTTGGAATTATCCTTAAGAGTCTGAGGGATTGGGCGCTTGATGCAATAGTTTCAATTAAAATAAATAATTTTACCCTAATGGTTACAGTTGCATTTTAAATATTTTGAACCCTAAAGGATTCACATGCTAGAAAAACAAGCAAACATTCTGAAACGTTAAAGAGAAAGTTTTAAGATCATTTTTTGTGGGGGCTTGGCATGGGCTTCTTTTATACTGTAAGGGGAGTCAATCTCAGGAGAGAAGAGGCATGCATCTAGTTTAGGGAAAAAAAAATTGAACATAAAGGATGAAAAATGACAACACTTACCTGTTTGGTATGCACAATAAAGCTCATTTTGTTTTCCAGACTGTGGATTTGAAAACATGAATCTTCATCTCCCAACTGCCACATAAAGCAGCCATACTTAAGGCTGAGGAGTAAAGCCTACAATAAAATGGAGGAAACTGACAGTCAGAAAATATTCTCCATACTTACAAACTGAACTTTCCTTCGTTCACTTAAGACAGGATCCTGACTTAGAATAGGATGTTCCACAATCTAGTTGTAGCTTACAAAGTAGTAAAGTCAAAAAATACAAGGCTTTCCATTAGTACTGCCTTATAAAGGTCTTAAAATCTTGGAAATCTTCACCGCCAAGTTTAACTAAACAGTTGGATGTGAAATGACTACTAGCACAAAGAATTTAAGAGAACAGAATTAAGCTTAACACTTATCATTGGCAGTTCACTTATGCTGACCTTTGTTTCCATGTTGAGGAGGTGCAGCCCTTTTACGTTTACTCCTACGTAGACTTTGATGACTTTATGGCTACTTGAACTTGCTTTGGTGAATATCTGTCCTGTGAAGAAAGCTGCTCCGTAAGTAGGAATTTCCCAGCAATTCTGCAAGAACATGCGCTGAAGGTGATGCATCTCTTTACTTACACCTTCACTGGTGCTGAGGTTCTAGAAACAAAGGAACAATGGCCATCAACAAGCCTTCCCAAATACTTGCAGTTATTGGAAGAAAAAACACTAGTAGAATTCCCACTAAACTAGTATTCCCAAAGTGCTTTTGCAAGAACTGTCTTCCAACATCTAAATTAAACCCTAGAGCCACAAAAAGGCTCAAATACCAAAAGAGACAGTGGCAGAAAGCCTGTATGAATCCCAGAAATCCAAACCACAGACACGTAACCTCTGCGAGGCCCCACAACACTGCCTCTCTCAGAAGTACGTCAGACTAACCAGCTACACATGCATCTGACAATAACTGCATCATGATCCTTAAAACTAAGCATTCTTTCTCCTTTAAGGGGTCTGATCCAATGAGGCACAGTAAGATGAGCAAGTACCTCCTGAAAAAACACATGGATTTGTTTTCTAAGCAAAAGAGAGGTACAATTTTGTTTCCTTTAGTGGAGCCCTCCTTCAGAATAAGACAAGCTTCTATTTCTTCTTCTTCAGTGGAGTGCAACAGTCACAACAGAGGATCCTAGATTGCACCCGCCTGAAAATAGACTGATGTAAAGTACCCTAACAAACAACAAACCTAGGCTGTGCCGCAAGTGAGGTGAGAAGGCACGGGCATGAAAGAGAACATGAGGCTTGAACAGTCAGGGGGGTGGACGGGACCAGACTCTTTGGATCCACACTCTGCATTACAACCTATCTGAATCCTACACAGCCATTTTTAAAATGTAAAATGTATTAGTATCTTTGGAACAAAAGATTGCAACTTCTTTCCCTTCCCCACACCCCAAAGTAATGGCCTAAGAGCAGAAGTCAAAAAAACCATGCTCATTCTCACATCTTGTCTGATAAAAGAAAGAGCAGAGACTACTCTACTATGACCTCTGCTATACCATAGTCTTTGAGAGGACACCATCATCCCCTACTTCATCTCTATTAAAAAGAACAGGAATGATCTGATGGTTTCTGACAAAAAAAATTACGTAGGCACAAAGATAAAGTTTATGATTGAGTAATATCATCTGAAAAGAGAGGCAAGGCCTGAGAACATTCCCTGGGTGCCTCTGCAGTGCTTCCTGGAAGCTGATATTGGTGATGCCTGGCAGCTGCCACAGTTCTCTCTCTGACACATCTCACTGTTTCCACATTTTTTTAATGAAGCTCATCAATTTAAACACCAGGTGCCCTGATCCCATTTGGAATCCAGAGCCCTCAGTTAGATGTCTTTTACAGAAGCAGCCCAAATCCATATTTAAAAATTCTGTTCTATTAATGGCTCCAGTCAAAGGAGTTTGTGGGTGCGAGCATTAGCAGTGCTATCAGATTGCTAATGTACAAGTTACACTGGCAGAAAAGACTTTGTGGATCTATCACTACAAGATGTGAAAATATGAGTCAGAGTAGATTTTTTTACGTGCACGCCTGAATTGGCAGTATCCCCAACACACAGTTAGCACTGAAGATAAATGAGCAGATGACAATTATACTTACTTCTAACAAACAAATCATCTGTCACTGTACAAAAAAAACAGCATTCCAACAACCCATCACAATAATTCAAAACATACAAATTTCTAGCTTTATATACCAGTATTTTTGCTCATTAACTGACAAACAGTCAAAAAATGTTCAAGATAGGATTTTCTACTATTTCATTATTTATCTCACCTTGTATTCATGCAGTATCCTGTTTGTCCAATGAGGAGCTTTACTTTTTAGTTTAGTGATTGGTACAATAGATTTAAGATTTTCTTCACTAGGAGAAAAAGCAGAAAAAAAGGGTTTTTCTACTAAATAAAGTGAGGAGAAAGAACCCTGTCTGCAAATTCGTATCTTCAAGTCACATACTGAGTTAGACAGTCAGCTCCTACTCTGTCTTGCCTCATCAGGTGAGAAGCTTTCCAGAAAGGTAAGCTAAGGCTTCCTAAGATACAGTGTAATTCTCAGCTAATGGAGATCCAGCTTTGTGTGTTTTGCATCATAGACACAGCAGGGAAAGTAAATGCTAGCTGTGGAATATGTAATTCTTCCTTGATTACAGACCAGTTTGGTGAATTCCTGTTCAGAAGCTAAATTTATGCACCAACATACATTTACACCAGAATATCACATACTCAGAAAAGATGACAAATTATAAGTATTCTTCCCTTCATTGCTGTATTCAGCACCACCAAGGACCTGGCACAATCAACTTCCACATGAAAGTTATATATTGCATGACATGAAATTGAAACTACTTATAGAAAGTGCCTTTTTTAAAAAAAACCCCCAAAACTCCAAAACATAGCAAACAAAAAAAAAGCCACTTTTTTTCTCTTAAAGGAGACCTTTAAGTTTGCTTTTATGCACAATTAAAATAGTCTCAAAAGCTTGTGATGCAATCTACTCAGTCATTTTTAAACTATACCTGCCAGTAACTGCACACATTGTCTACCAAGCAAAAATGCAGCACAGGGCAATGCATCCAGATCTTTAAGGTCAAGGATACTCTCATACAAACAACGGCCTCGATACATTTTTTAAATGACCGTTTTTTTATAAACATTTATGACAACTACAAAAAAAATCAGAATATAATTCTCTTCATCTGTCTGAAGAAGAACAAGTTGAAGTATTTTCCATTTGAATATGGATGGAAAGCATGCCCAAATGCCCAGCAGGCTCTTTATCTGGCTCAAACTAGCTTTCCAAGTAGTCCTGTCTATTGAGTCAAACACTTCCACTGAGCAGGATCAACTCAGAACCACACTGCTGATCTGCCTCAGTGCGGAATGGGACACTGCCCTGCAGCTGCTGGGATTGAGCAGGGGGCAGTTTCCTGTTGAAACCAAGTGTATTTAACTGCACGCTCCTGTAGGTGGGCAGTCACACCTGAACCCAATTCTCACGCTCAGTCTACCAACTGCATAAATGCAGGACAAGATGGGTCAATAACTAAACCTACAGAAAAGCCCACCCAAGAGTCTTCCAGTCAGAGAGCTCATTCACTGAGCTTACTCTGTAATGGTACAGTCTCTACATCTAACAGAAGGAAGAGAAAGGAATGAACAAGTGCAGTCAGTATAGCCAGCCCCTTCGGAGGCAGCCCACACTTACAGCAGAGTAACTGCAGCAGAAAATGCACCCTGATGTACTGATGGTGGGGAATACAACCAAAACAAAGCGAGCCAAGACAGCTCAGATGATGCTATGAATGAAAGGAGACGAAAACTATAGTAGCATTCCAGACTAGTACATCTGCCGTTACATGAATGAACTGAGGTGGAGACGGTAGGGGAGTGAAGGTGCACACAGTAGAGAACTGGAATCCTGATGTGCTCACATACTGCTGTAGAAACGTATGTAGGAGGAAAAAGCCATATCCAAGAACACCTCAACTACTGTTGTGCTGGCAAGCAGAGAGAAGGGGAGAGAAAAGCACCATCTGGCAGAGCCCTGCTGGTGCTATGTTTCTGACCAATTTAGTATAGCAGTCCACATGCAAATGAGAAGACAGAAATATCTTTGCATCATCTGTCCTCTTCAAAGAGGGAGGAAAACCAATCCCAGAAGTTGGTCTAACTGGACATAGTAAAAGATCTCTTCAGCATTGTTCAAAGCTTTCATTCCTTTCAGTCCTGTCAAAAGCTTTCATTCACATGAATTCCGCTACTTGTTTTAGTGTTATTGTATCTCTGTAAGTATAGACTTACAGAATATAAAACCTTCATCCCTCTGCCTGGGACTGCAATAATTAAGATTAATATATTTTTCAGACCCCATGTCCAGCTTCTATTAATGCTACAAGGGTTATGTGATTACTCTGAACTAGAGTTCAATGATGGAGAAAAATAATAAATATATCATACCTAAAATTTGAGAGGTCCATAGTAAGTGCTATCTAAACACACTTAATCTAAAGCCGTAATCTTAAGTTTTAAACATGGATACTTACTTTAGAAAGCCCTGCTTGTGTTTCTTGCTCTCATAATTTCCATAGACTATTTGTAGAAGCAGACTTGCCAGTGTGATCAACTTGGCATCAGGTGATGTATAGAAACCTTTCAGTAAATTATATCTGGCTTCATCAAAAAGGATAAGGATAGCCAATGGATCCTCAATCTGTTAAAAGATTTAAATAAAATGATTTCTTTGTAAAGAGCTTAGAAACTATAAATAAAATTTCTCACTGATTCAGAGACAGAAGACAAAGATGTGATCCTGACTAAAGCGTACATTTTAGTAGCGCTTTGTAATAGAAAAAATGTCATATTTTCATTGACCTAGTTCAACACTTCACTAAACTAACACACTTTAAAATTAAAGGTGACTAGCATACCATACCCAATCAAAAGGTTGACAGAAATACTGACATCTGTGTGTTTTTTCCCCCATGAATCTATTTTGAATAATATGTTTGAATAATCCCATTGAAACTGACCAATTAAATATCTGAAAAAAATTAGAGCACAAGGAAGAGAAAGAAAATTGGGCAGGCTGGTTTTAGTTGTATGACAGAGAGAGACTGAGGCACATAGACTTATGATAAAACAAACAGCTGGGAAAGTGAGAAAGAGAGAGAAAAGAGAGGGCAGGAAGGTGAGAGGGAGGGAAGGAGAGACAGGGAGGGAAGAACCTTAAGACTCAAACCATGACAGGAAAGGAGAGGAGAGGTCTGGTTTAAATAAGTTTGGAAATTCCTACAGTCATTAACCACAGACAGTGCTGATGGTCAAAGTGTTCTGACTCTGACCATGATTTCATGCTATCACTTCCAAGTGCAGACCTTTTTTTCTATTTCCAGTGGAAGTCTCACATCTCTTCTCAGGAAAAGCTGTGAAGTTTCCCTTTGAGGATCCAGGTTTGTCAGTTCAGTGAATATTTCAGGCCAGTCTCGAATATGCTGCAAAGGCTTGTGATATGGCTTCAGTTGGAGGCCTGAAAAATAACAGGCTTTGTTTATAAATAAAAAAACAGAATAACCCAGCCTCCACACACAGATATAGATGATTAAATGGTGCATCAAAACCAGAGTATCTTAAACTGAGGACTCATTAAAAAAACATTTTTCCCTATTTTTTCTGAAGTGCTATATATACGAGGTTTTGAAAATATGGATTTATTGACAAAACTCTCAGCATCAATTCACTAAATGCATTAGTGATGAAAGTTTGTTATTTTCAGCTTCTCGAGAGTGAAGTGGTATTTAAAAATTTAAGGGAACAACAAAAAGGACCTTAAAACCACAGCATTAAAACATTAAAGACTGTTGTCTCAATTATTATGGGAGAAATACTAAGTCCAATCATCTTTTTTTTCTGACAGAAAAATACAGACACAGCTTATCTTATAAAAGCATTTCCCACTTTTCGATATAGAATCATAGAACCACCAGGGTGGAAAAGACCTCTTGTATCATCGAGTCCAACCATTCCTGTCAATCACTAAACCATGTCCCTGAGCACCTGGTCTACCCGTCTTTTAAACACCTCCAGGGATGGTGACTCAACCATTTCCCTGGGCAGCCTCTGCCAGGGCCCAATGACCCTTTCTGTGAAAATTTTTTCCTCCTGTATAAACCATAAACTTTTCAGAAAAGACATTATTTTTTAAAAAACTGTAAAACATCTTGATGCTTAATAGGCTACAGTCATTCAATGTTTTGTGTTCTCCTGTGTATATGAGAGCTGAGGAACACAGAGCTTTCAACTACATTCCTACTATGTACCAAAGTCCATACCTTCAGTGAAGCTCATTCACTTACCCTGTCTGTCCTTGTGATTAATTTTGGTTGGTTTCTAGTAGTGAGGAACTAGAAGGCTGTATATGCCTCATCCTCACTGCTCTGTTTTTTACACATTACATGAATTTCACATGGTATTTCACATTACATGAAAAACTTCAAAGAACACATTATAGTGCCAAATCTTTTCACTAAGAATAATCTGTTCACCCAACTTACCCACCTCACATACAAACACAGAAAAACATCATCTGTCCTACAAACAAACTTTCAGTTGTACACAGACTGCAAGAAATACATTTTATAATGAAACCTGTCCATTAGTTGTTTGAAGCCATAAACCAGAAGCTAATTTTCAAACTTAGGCTAAACTACTAGAATTTAAATTACTAAATCTAGAGAATTACTTGTTTTTAAGCAATGTATCAGTGAGCTTTTCCCTTCAAATGCAAGGGCAATACTTCAATGTTTTGACTAAAACATGTCAGAGATATTTAGAAAAGACATGTAGCAAGACTTCAACATCCAAACACTTGCTTTTCTTCCAGACATTAACATCTCTGTTTAACTGAGGGTTATAGTAGTCATGTGACATACAGGAAAGTAAAAAGGCAAATGGCACAACACTGGGAGAGAAAGATTAAAAAAGAATGAAGAAAAGATTTTCTGCAATATTTATAGTTAAAAGAAAAAAAAAAAGTAACAATGCCACTATAGTGGAAGATTAAAACCAACAAATAACATTTTAAATGCAAGGCTTATGTGTTAATGGTACTCTCAACACAACATCCTTCCAGACTGAACTGTGCTTTGTAAATCCACTGTAATGTGTCCCATAGCTATCTTGTTGCCGCAGTACTGTTTACCACAGTTTCTGACAAAACACAATCAGATTCAGTCTTTTGTGGTTCTATTTGTCTTTTGCTACACATCTCAAACTACAACTATAGTAGACTTTTTATTTAGATTGGAAACACCAAAAAATGCAGCAAATATAATAATGATATTTGATATCAGAATTCTCTCCCACCAAATATAACTGAAAACTTGATTATCAAAAATCATTTTGGTGCAAAACATATGAAAATTCATATAATTAAAGGACTTAATGAAAAAACATTAATCAGCTTTCCTTTAATTACTAGTTTTAAATAGATTAAACATCGGTAAAAAAAGCTACGTGCATCAGATTTCAGATCCTCTGAGAAGAAAAATACCACTAAAATTAGGGTAAGTTAGCTGTAAGGACTATGACAGAAAAGGTGTCTAATGTAGAACAGCAATATGGACCAGTCTCATCTTCCTAGATTAAATACATTTTGGATGCCACAGGGATACAGGGTCAGACCTGCCGGGGGTACCCAAAGTGATGACTAAAATGGAGAAGCTCTCTATAGCTCCGAAAGCACAGTTTGGAGACATCAGACTGTGCAGGCCGGGAGTTGATCTACTGAAGGAAAGCTTAAGCAGAGGAAATAGAAAAACTGGTTTCACTTCCCATGCCAAAGACAAAAAACGAGACCTACCTGGACTACAGAGTCTTTGACAGGAGCAAAATGTATTAATAGGCAGTCTAGATACAAATTAACTCCTAAAGGATGGATTTTAGAAGCTGATAGAAAGAGGTTAGTACAGAACTGTCAGAGAGCGTTTCTTTTGTTTCCTAAGAAAATGTTATATTTTTTTTCCTAAAAAAATATTATATTCCTAAAGGCAAGCAGGAAAAAAACCCCAAACCTATGACAAAACCTCAAGTATAACAATCTCCCTTATTACTTACTGAGGTTCTCAGAACAGATCCAGATAGTGAAGTACTGCTGAGTTTCCTGAGACAAACGCATCCCTTCCATTATCTGCTGTACAGTAGTATTGTTTCCATGTTTCAACTCAACAGAGCGATATGACCCATCCATACGATAGATTCGTGCCTTTTCATACTACATAATAATTGAAACATTAAATAAAGCCGTTGTTAAAATCCTTTCTGTTGGTGCTTCTGATGAGGAAAGCAATTTTACTATAATTCAGCAACATCCACACTGTTGAGAAAAAGAACACTGCACAACTCCTGCATATCGCTTATCAAACTGCTTGTTTCATCACCTACGTGAGCTCTTATACTGTGCTTTTTACCACAGTAACTCCAAGAAAAACCTTACTGATAATTTTCACTTCTGTTGAAGTCCTCAAAGGCAAGGAGGCATTTAGAAGTTCCCTCAGGGATTTGAGCAAAACCACTTATCAATAACCTGAAATGTATACTACGCTGTTACTGGCAGGTTATGAATTATTCCCCTCATTACTCTACACTAAAAAGACTTCTTCTTTCAGAAGGAAGCACCACCCTCTACACAGTTCTTAGTACAATAAGAACACATCTCACTAAGATCTTTCAGCACTTTTATATTACTACTAATAAATCATTTCCCTTTCAGAACTCCCATTGCTTTCACTGAATTGCAAAGTATGCCTCTTGAAAGATGTCCTTAAATGTAAATTGGGTGCTTAAAGCATCTACATCAATTAAACTTGTTTTCATCTCTCCAACAGATTAAATGTTTCATCTGCTTGAATAAAAAAGCTGCAGGGATTTGTTAGTACTCTTCTTCAAATCTTCTTAGTCGTCAAGAACTGAGTTCCTAAAACCTTCTGGAAAAAAAAGACAAACACCTTAAACAATGACAACTGACTGAAAATAAGGCTGGAATGGAACACATCAGTCTATTTTTGCTGCAGTAGTCACTGTCACTCCTACTGGAGTAACCTCTATAATTTTTTTATTTAAATGTATTCATTCAATAGCAATAAGTGACAACATAATATCACCTATTATGCTGTAGAATCTACTTAAAATGCTTGCGTTAGTCTTCAAGAGTCACTACACACACATCTGCCATTTGATCAAATTCATAAAAAAATCCCTAAAATAAAGGAAGTCATTTCCTCCCTCATTTTGGAAGATCCATTCAAGTAGCATGAAATGAAGATGATTTAAAACATCTTGAAGAACTGACAGGTTTACTGCCACCTGCCTACAGAGGTACAAGTAGCACCCGAAGTCAAAGAAGAGAAACAAATGGTGTTATATCATTTGGCAATTTTTAAATCTACTTAAGGATAAGAGAAGTCACATCATAAATTTTGTTTACTATCCTGGCTAGATCTCCACTGACTGCCAAGGAAGCTTACACTTACTCACTGATGTAGAGCCTATTTTGCAGAAGCCACATTTAGCCAGCTGAATTCTCCTGTTTATCAAGATATAGGATGACAAGGCATAAAGCTAGCTGACGGTTGTTTGATCAAAAGTAGACAAAAGTAGCTGATGTGATGCTCCTACAAATATATCAACATCACATTTAAAGTATTGCATGTATTTCTTGAGCAATAAATTAGATAGAAACATTTAAAGAGACAAAATGTCAGCTTGTCAATATTTACACTAAAAATTTCAGTATACCACATGCTTCCAATAACAGCTATACATGAGCTCTTCTACAAGTTTATGTGTAAATTAAATATAAACTTTAAACTATGTAGAAAGTAAACTCATACAGGTTTATTTACGGCTTCCTTCAGCAGCTTCGCAGTTTCTTCCCACTCATTTTGTTTGTTCTCTTCACAGACATTCAGCGGAGATCTTCCTTGTTGATCAGTAATGTGCTACAAACAGAAACAGAAACATTAATACATTGTTTTCACTGGAGATAGGTAAGCATTTATACATTTTTTTACATAATTAAAATCCTCGATCCTAGTGTTCAAACATTTAATTGATATACAATGGGAAAAGCAGAGGTATTGAAAAATATCTAACCATTTTTTGTTAATCTCCTAAGGGAATCATTGCGTTTACACCTTGTGATCCGGACACAAAGTATTCCACATACACAAGCTAGAAACAGTTGCTAAAACTGCTATTTTTATAAATAAAGAGAACTTACTCTGTCAATTTCTGGATGATTTAGTAGAATTTGTACTATTTCAGCATGCCCACCTCCAGCAGCAAAATGAAGAGGAGAGCTAAGTTGGCCGTTCAAAAGATTTGGATTGCATTTCCCTTTTTCCAACAGCATTCGAGTGGCTTCAACTTTTCCATACCTGCAGATAAGTATGTTTAAACAGAACAAATATATCAAATGTAAAATAAAATATTTTTTCAGATAATGCTAAATATGGAACAGTGTATTTCCATACTCAAGAGCTTTTAGTTTTGAAATGACACCAAAAACAATGGAATAATAAAGAGTTCGTAGGAATTAGTATCAGTTTTGCACTTCTTTGGTAATCACTGGTCTAGTAACCATTTATTGGTTTCATTATAAACAAACCGAACCTTGGTTTAAACTAGCAAGATTTGGGTAGTTGTAACACTTCAGTACAGCAAAACAGAATTTAGCCTTGCCTGAAAAGTAAAAACATAATCTGTGTGAATCAGAGTAAAGATTCACATTGTCACGCTGATGAATCCTCAGGATTTTCAAGCCTCACACTGATAACTGGTAAATCTCATGTACACTCTTTATGCAAACTTTCTGACAAACACTAAAAATCAAATAGGATTTTTTTTAAAAAAAACAAGATTGATTTTCATATTATTCATATAATCAGACACTACTATAAATGCAGAAGATTAACTTACATAAAGATAAAAGACAAGCTTTCTTACAACAGCTGAGGAAAGCTCTCAAGCACTTACAGATTAAATCATCAGAGTCAGACAAGCTGACCTCTGTAGATCACACTGTCCAGCTTCCTACTCAAAGCTTGATTGTCACCAAAATGTGCTCAGCTCAGCTGCTGCTGTGCTGTAAAAGTGCCTTCAACCTACAAAGACCGTAAAAGTTACCACACTAAACTAGACCCAGTGCCTCCAACAGGAATTAGAATGGATGCTTTAGGACGCATATATATAAGAGGCAATAGATAAGTGATGATATTATCTCCACCCCTGGTCTCCTCTGAAACCATTCAGACTTAAGTTATTTCAAATCCTGAAGCAATCTTTCTCTTGAGAAGGTTGACATTAAATTATATTAGAGTTAAAGTGTAAAAAGTCTACAGATTTTTGATTTTTCATTTTTGAGTCTGTATGATAAATCACAGAAATGATTAGTGCTAAAAGATCCTGTTAGCAAGAATGTGTTTGAATGGCAAAACTATAGTCATCTGACTCACCAGCATGCATAGTGGATAGGTGCCCAGTGGTCACTGTCTAACTGATTAACAGAAAACTTTTTATCCAGAAGGTGGCTTAGTAAATCAGAGTCGCCTTCGCAAGCACTGCGGTGAAGAGGGAAATCATCTACCCACTGGTGCTCCCTATGAATTAAAAGGGGAAACAGGAGGAAAACACAGTTCAGAAATATTTCAACAGTTGAGATCACTGACTTTTTAAAAATTACTAATATATCAGTAACTGCAGATCTACATAAAGAATAAAAATTAAGCTCATGCAACTAAAATGTGCCAGTATTCATACAACTAGTATTTTTGCCATGCAGTAATCAAGCCACAGCTGTATTCACTATGCTAAGAAATACTTCCCTAATGCCTATAACTTAAATCTTTCTTGATCAGTCCTTTAATTGTTGTGTTTCAGCACTTAAAGACTTCAAACAGAATTTTTTTTAATACATATTTATATAGTAAACCCCTAAAGTGACAGGAATCTCATTCTGCCTAAGTTGACCAAGTACTACTAAAATATAGCAAAATAAAATTATCCATTAATGAAAAAGGAATGTAACACAATACTTGTCCTCTGTGACGCTGCTCATGCTGCGTTGCCACTTTTCTCTTTTAGGAATCTGAATCTTTGAATAGTCTGGAGCTCCAAGGCCAAAGTATGGATTTATTACCACTTTGTCAACCTGGGAAGACATAATTCGAACATAACTGAAAAAATATTTTAACAAAATTTGGCTAAACAATCCCTCATTCAGGTCAGCTATTCTCTTGAAACCAAAGTTACAATACTAACATTTTATCATTCAAGAGAACGATGTTTAAATGTGAGGATTTGAAAAAACATTTAGCAGTGTGTGCAATAAAGAAATCTGTTTATACTAAGCATAAAGCACACACATCAAATGAATGAATTAATTGAATTGTATTTATTGTACTGAATTGTATTTATGTTCCATAAATATAGAATGAAAAAATAGTTCTTACCCTATTGGTATACTGAAGGTCAGATCCAAACAAAGGATTATAGATACACATATCTGCTTTCTCCAAAGCCAGCATTTTACTCTTTATTTCCAGGGCAGTATAACCCATGTGTAATGAGCTTTCTGTCTGACCAGGGTCTATAGCATAGGCAGGGTTTATTACATTTGTTTTAATTCTCTCAAGAGGAGATGGTCTGAATAAAGCTGGGATGGAGTGAGACTGGGTATGCCGTTCATCCAACCACCTGCAGGAGAGAATGGGAAGCAATTAATTTTCAGGTAGAAAAGAACTATTTTGGTTGTGCCTGTCCATTATTTTGTTTGATTAAAGGTTGCATGTATGATAATCATACATTTTAATTTTTTAAAAAAAATTATTATAACGTGCACAGCACTAAATTAATCCTCAAATGTTAATTTTTTTAACCAACTATAGTTAAGTAAATGTATTTGCTCAAACACATTTCCTGTGGATGCAAATTCTCAAAAAAAAGGGAATTATGAGCTAAGGGAAGACTAAAAACCACGCCAACATGCCACAGTTTTGTTTGCTTTCAGTTTATCAGTGCTGCTACCCTCAACATAGCAATTTTAAAACTTGAAGCTTGTTTTTCAACGGTAAATTGAAGTTTCAATATATCTGCTGACTTCAGCCTTCTAACTCATTTGTCTCGTTAGGGAAAGACGGGAAAAGTCATTTTCCACATTGCTAAGTCTCTTTCACAAGGGCTACCACATGCCTTTTCACAAATCTGTGCCGAAAGTCATTCTCTTCTAAGTGCACTCCTACTGACAGTACAGAAGGGTTTTAGAGCCCTTTTAACTCTGAGCTACTGGATGAAGTCAGCACTGTACACCTGCTGCAATTTTTCCTGCCACATATGCAAATATAACACAGGGCTTAGGACAAGTTATTAATCTCAATTTTTGGATAAATATATTTTCACCAAATTGATAAATTATTTTAGTGTTATGTTGAATGCGGCACATTTTAACTAAGGGTCTAAATCCAGGTGCGTATTTAAGTTTCTGCACATGCTTTCTCACAAGCCTGAGATAAACATGTACTTTGCTGGAATACAATATATTTCATCTAGTGACTTAGCTTGGAAATATAGAAGAAAGAGAAGTACATGCTTTAGAAAGATAAATCCACTGACAGACCACTTGGATCTTGTCTGTCCCAGAACCATGCGCAAGGATGGCAGAACATGGCCCGCAGTCCAAAACTTATGCTTCCGCTTGGATTTTTAAGTCGCAGATCCAAGCTCAGCAAAAGCCATATTCCCTTCACTTATTCATGCTCCTGCTGAGAAGGAGGACTCTAAAATTGTGATTATTGTGCTATAAACACCCTCTCACCTCTCTGAGGTATTTTCAGGCATTTTCTCCAAGCAGTTGGTAGATAAATTAGTTAGGATAGTTTGAATCTTTGAGAAGTGTTGTTTCAGATTATGTGCATAGAGAATAATTAATATAAGCTATTTTGTATTATAATTCCAAGGATTCCCTCACAACTGTAAGGCTTGCAACACATTTTAAGTAGAGCTTAGTGTTTGAAGGCATTCATTAAGCAACAAATAAATATAACTGGCATGATGGCATACATGGAAATATTTGACTCTACTAATAAACTGCAAAAATCCAACACACAGAATGGTTTTAGGTAATAGTCTGTAACTTACAATTTTTCACGTTAGCCAAGAGTTTCAACTAACTTTATTAATTCAAATAAGTTCATACGTAAGTACTTCTGCTATTTGTTTAATAAGGGTACAAAAAAAGACCAAAAAAAAGCTCACATATTCAATTTTCAAACTACTGTAAATCTGACTAAACAACTAATCACTTTTCTGAAAGTTAATTCCCAACCGCAAATAATTCTGAATGGCTGGGGAACATGCAATCACTTTCTAAACGAAGGTAATTTAAATGCAAATCTTAATGGTATACAATTAACAGGATATTTTTACTACACTCTGGCAGATACTCTTAAAGATGACAATTATGTCACTTATAGAAGATCAATCATTAGTATTTTATATGATTTTACAAAACATTCACTGTGAGCACGAACTTCCAAAAAGCCACTCATTTAGATAAGCACTGAGATACTCTTGAGTTTGCAGAAAGAATTTTAGAACGACTTCAAGGTTTCGGTTTCTGATAAACATAAAGAAAATAACATATCACAATGATTTCCTTCTTAATCACAAGAAGGCTATACAAACTACGTGCTATGTCTACGAATTATCTTGTTTAATTTCAATTTGAATATACTTTTACTGATGGGATTTCTTACTTATCCAAGGCAATTAACATTCTTGCAGTAAGCGTAGCAAAATGGGTGCTGGATTCACTGCAGACTCTCATGATGTCTTGTAAACAGTAGAACACAGGGCATCCAGGACTGTATGCATATTTTGTATTATCTAAAAAGCAAAAATACTCTGAAGACACATTGATGACAAGAATAAGATTATTTTCCCTTCTGCATCTTTTGTAGTTACACATTCCTAACTCATTGAGAATATATTTTCACTTTAGAGAAGAGTCACTTTTTTCTTTTCAAATGATAATCAAAGAAGCTACATACAATCCTTACTCACAACTCAACAGGGTAGCCTTTAAAACCTTAAAGCGATCAGTTACCATTCCATCAGTGTGATTAGCTTCATCTGAGGAATTAATATTAAATGTATACTGCTGCCATAACAAATAGCACTCAGGACTAGAAGCGCTATTTACTGCTATTGGTAACAACGGCATTTATTCGTTTTTATCCTTAAGGTGTATCAGTAATACTAAAATGAAGGAGTTTCCCCAAAAGCACACAGACATTTCCTTCAGGATTTGTTTCAATGCAGAAAAAGCCGTACAGCATATTCATAAAAATTCTTAATAAACATTCAACTGAACTTCTGCTAAAACAGATGCAACTTCAGGAGTTATGCTCAACGTTACCTTTCACAACAGTCGGAACAATGTAAAGCGATGCCTCCTGGCCTGCCTTCTCTCCATCAAGAGGAAACTTCTTCATTAACACGACACGCTTTCCTAAAACAAGATTAAAAAAATCCTAAATAATTAATTAGGCAACAGAACAAACAAAAAACTATCTGTATTTGGCTATCTTAAAGCTTACTAGACTCAATCTTCCTAATTTCTAGAAAGAAAAAAAATTACGATTATTATGAGCTATAATCTAAAGCATGCTAAGAAAATCTAAAAAGCATATGAAAAGATAAAGAACATAAATATATATATAATCTTTAACATGAGAAATGACATGACTGTACCCCTTTTATCATAGCAACTTTTCTACACCTCTTGTTTTTCATAACATTCAGCCTCTAGCCCATGTAACTTTAAATTAAACAACACTCTTTTTGAAATTGGGAAACAAAGCTGCGTGCTACGTTCCCCATCAGGGTGAATATTTTTTTCATGTAGTGGTAAAACAGTGTTTTTCATGCTATCCTCCCTCGCAGCTTTACAGAATTTAGCTTTTTGTTTGCTTTTCTGACTTTGCCCGCACATTTCAGCGGCAGCCACACCAAGCTGTGCATATTAATCCTTGAGCCCCCTGCACAAGTCTATTTAAAACTCTAAACTGTGTAACAGCTTTTGCTTTAACTTAGCATGTGTGTCAATGCTATTATGTTATTTCATGTTTGCTGCTCAACTAGCTTTGTTAAGTCCATCCAATTCGAGTTATTCCCATCCAGAACATTTTACTACACAGCCAGCTACACCTTTTTTAAATTGTTAGCACTGCATTGTCTTGTCCACACTGACAACCTTCCCAGCATAACCTTACTTACAAAGCAGAGATGATGTACACAGCAAAAAAAAAAAGTGCTGTAGTCAGTATAGTTTATACCAATCCAGAAATGAAACACGCTGGCTAAAACAATTTTTGTCAGCACAAGTGTGAGGCCGTTTGCTAGACCAGCTATGCAACAGCAGTAGAACAGAAAATGCACTAATCAAATTATATCTGTAAGTCATAGAGTTATGCCAGAAATATTTTCATGTAGATACTGTCTACTGAACAACACTGGTTTTAGACCAGACTTCAGAAGTGATCAATTCACTAGTACAAGTTTCAGCTGAAATTAAGCTTAAAAAAGCCACTTCATTCTGGCTTACCAGAAGTTTAGCTCTAAATCCCAATCCGAGGTGAAGTAGTACAGACAGGCAGAACTTCACTTAGTAAAAAACTTCTAGTATATATTTTATAAAGTTGAAATGTAAAGGGAAACAAAGATAAATTAAAGATTTTAGCAGTACAGTTGGCTTGGGTTTTATCGATGAACCTCAAAACATACCTCCTTTTTCCAAGCTGACTTCACGCTTTTGCACAACCTTTCCATGCCCATTTAATTTTTAAAATAATTTCATAGAACTATCAACAATAAATCAGATTAAAACATTTTTACCTTTAATACCCTGATTGGCTGGTGAAATTGGTTTGGTGGCTTCTAATACATAATCCAAGATGCTCTGGGTTATCTCAATGCCTCCCTGCAGTTTAGTTTCCAGCAAAACTTTCTTTCTTTTTTTCTTTTGGCCTTCAATGGGAACTTCAAGCAACAAAATCTTTCAAACAATAATGAAACCAAAACAGTTTAAGCACAACCGAAACAAGCACAGGACTTCTTTTTATTATTATTTATTTACTGTACCACTCTAAAAGCAGTAACAAAATTCAGGAAGGATTGAATGTGGAGGAGCAGGATGGCAAAGTCAGAATGACCTCCATAACAATAAGGTTAAAACAGGAAAAGACAGAGCTGCACCCCTGTACTGAGCAGTCCAGAGGGCAAGAGGTCCTGAAATCAAATGAAACACAAAGATATTACAAAATCATAAAGTGTTCAAATACCAGAAGGATGGGGCAGTGCATAGTAGTTCTATGACATACACAGACATTATTTAAGCAATCTTATTGTCGGATTTTGTCTTCTACTAAATTGTTGTATATTTACTATAACTTATTATTAAAAATAATAAAAATAAATTGAATATTTTTACTTCATAGGATTTAGCTCGATATTCCCGAGAATTCAGGCTAGCAGTATTTTTTGGACGAATCACAGCAACATATACATCTCCAATGTTTTCTGGATTTCCCATCTCTCCTTCTTATTTTATCTCTGAAAACAATGAATAAACAGAAAGTAAAAGTCCAGTTGAAAGAAATAAAAAAAAAAAAATCAACATACTAAACTTCGGTGTGTGGTAATTATATCCACTGATTCTTTGTATTATTATCGTTCTGGAGAAATACCAGTGGCTGGTATTTCTGTCTCCTTTTCATGAAAGGGGAAAATCCCACATCACACAGATTTAAGTAAAATAACCTCATTCTCTAACCCACTTTTAAAACAAAAATAATGTACATAGTTTTCCACTTAGTAACTGCTTTCCCCATTTTGCAAGCCAGACAAAAGACCAAAGTATTTCAGGACTCTGAAAAACACATGAAATTGAAAAAGAAAACCATTCTATAGCGACAAGCACTATAATTTATAATATCTGATATGACAAAGTACTGCATTCCCATGAGTTCCATACGGATTTCAAGAAAATACCCAATTCCCCCTGGAAGTAGAACAGAGTCTTGCCTACAGCCCATGTAACAAAGCTGACAAAAATAAATCATAATGTGGATTAATTTACTTAGTTTTGCTTCAGCGGCACCACAAACTGGTACACAAATAACTCAAACGGAGCTTCTGAAAGGAATACGTCTTTGGTTTTCAGAAACAGTGAAGAGAGGGTTTTAAATTTAAGATAAAACCTTTCTTACCCTTCTGTTAAACTCAAAGTGACAATTCTTACAATCACAAAACTTAATGGAAATGCTAGGGAAAACCTCCTAGGGCTAAATCACTTCACATATTAGATTTGAGAAAGAAGGTCATGTCTGGCCTTTAACACCTTCCAAGCTGATCATTTTCCTCATCTGTAAATGACCCCCCTCCTTTCATTCCATACTATGCTTTTTGCTGATAAATCCCTCCACAAAATTTTTAAAGTTACTGTTTCTAGATTCTTTACCTCTCCAAGGAGAAACAGAGGTCTTCAGATTCCCATGCCCTTAGTCCAGTATTTTTGCCGGGATCAGACTACCTGAAAACATATTTAAAAACCTCAACATAAATAACTGAAAGTGAAACCGTGCACGCTGTTAAGATAAATACATTAGCTAGAGGATTTAATGGTGATACCTGAACAGTAATATCCAAGCAGAAAGATCTATTGATTAGCATTACGGTAGCATCTAGGAACATTAAATAAGCACGGTGATGACCTGCAAGAGCTCACCCTTTGGGGTATTAAGAGTTTTGGAAGAAAGAAGAAGCAAGCATCCCTTGTGGGCAGCTGGGAAAGGAAACCTGGGTTTCCTTATGGCACCAGGATGTACTATGCTTGGGTCACAAGCTGGTGTGGAGGGAACCTGCTCAGGCAGGGCTGGGTGGCAGGTGATGGTCAGGTGAAGAAGCAGTGGGTGAAATCCCTCTGCCAGCGCTCTGTGCCAAATCCCCACTGGGGTGAGGATATCTGGGAAACAGACAGCCCCGAGAGCTGCAATACAACTCCGGGAAACAAAATCAGAGGATGAAAAAAGGCAGGGGAGTTAGGATGTGACAATAATGATGACCAGCTTCAGAAGGCACCACCACAGAACTCAGGGCTGGAGCACCTCCCATAGGAGGACAGGCTGAGAGACTTGAGGTTGTTCAGCCTGGAGAAGAGAAGGCTCCGAGGAGATCTTATAGTGACCTTCCAGTACCTGAAAAGGGCTACAATAAAGCTGGGGAGGGACTGTTCACAAAGGCCTGTAGTGATAGGACGAGGGGCAATGGGTATAAGCTGGAGAGGGGCAGATTTAGACTGGACGTAAGGAGTAATTTCTTCACCATGAGAGCGGTGAGGCACTGGCACAGGTTGCCCAGGGAAGGTGTGGCTGCCCCATCCCTGGAGGTGTTCAAGGCCAGGCTGGATGGGGCCTTGGGCAGCCTGATCCAGTAGGAGGTGTCCCTGCCCATGGCATGGGGGGTTGGAACTGGATGATCTTTAAGGTCCCTTCCAACCCAAACTATTCTATCATTCTATGAAATCCAGATGCCAACAGTCGCGTCCCCATCCCCATGGATGTCGGTTCTACACAACACGCACAACCAGGGCTTCTCCCAGCGCTGCCTATGACTCGAGGGACGGGGACAGGACCCGCTGCCCTCCGGACCCCCGGCCGCGCCCCCCACTCCGGGAAGCGCCCCCCGAGCTCTCCCGGTGGTTCCCAGGAGCCCCCGCCCCCCCTTGCCTTCCCGGCCGCCGCCGGCCGCCGCCGCCCCCGCCGCATGGTGCCGCCGCGCCCAGGCCCCGCGCCCGAGCGGCGTCCCGCCCCGGCCCCGCCCCGGCGCGGCGGATCCGCTTCCCGGCCGAGCCCCGCGGGCCGCGGCCGCCCATGAGTTTCCGGGTCGGCGGCCGCAGCTGCTGCCGCGGGCGGGGAACGACGGGGAGAGGCCGGGCCGCGGGCCGGGCCATGGGGCGCTGAGGAGCCAGCGAAGGCGCCGCCGCAGCGCCCGCCTCGCCCAGAGGGCGCCGCAGCCCGAGCGGAGCTGCCGAGAAGGACGGGCGAGCGGATGGAGGCGCCGGGCGGCGGGCGAGGGGGCGCCGGGAAGGGGCGGGCAGAGCCCCTGTGAGCGGCCGGTGAGTGCGGGGGGGTGGGGGTGGGCAGAGCCCCGGGGAGTGCGGGGGGGCGCGAGGGCGGCTCTGGGGGCGCCGAGGCGGAGGGAGCGGAGGTAGCGGAGGTGAGCGGGGCGGCGCGGTGGCGCGGTAGGGGGGGCGGTGAGGAACGGGCTGCGGGGCGACGGGTTGGGGGCCTCGGGGGAACGGCTCTGGTTCGGGCTGTCGCAGACACGCGGGATTTGAGGGGGTCTCGCCGGCAGAGCTGGGGGTTTGGGGTACGGGGTTTGGGGGGGGGGGGTCGCCCGCAGGAGCTTGGAGCGGTCTCGCCCTCAGAGCTGCAGGATTCGGGGAGGTCTCTCCCGCAGAGCTGCGGGATTTGGGGTGCGGGATTCAGGTGGCTCGTCGGCCGCGGAAGTGCGGGGCTCGGGGGAGTTTGGGGATGCGGGGTTTGGAGGGCTCCTCGCCCGCAGAGCTGCGGGGTTCGGGGGGCTCCTCGCCCGCAGAAGTGCGGGGTTGGGGTGCAGGGTTTGGGGGTCTCGTCCTCAGAGCTGCGGGGTTGAGGTTCGGGGTTGGGCCGGGGCAGCCCCGGGTCCTTGGCCGGGACCGCCGGGAAGTTCGGAGGTCACCTGCCGGGCTGTGTGGAGCTCCGGCTGGGGAGCTCCTGCCCGCCTCGTTCTTAGCATGGAAATCCTGTCTTGAAGGCGAAAGGGGAAAGTGTGAGTGGTCAGAGCCGGGAGTATGTGCTGCTGGGTGAGCAGTCACCTGCTTCCAGGCCGAGTAACGCATCCTAAGCCGTCCTTCTTGAATGAAAACTGAGTGCTCACCATCTCCTCCTGTTCTAAATCTTTTTTTTTTTTTTTTTTTTTTAACTCAGAGTAAAAAATAGAGTCTTGATACTGGAGTAGGTTTACGTAAGGAGCAGTATCGCTCTTCCAGGCGTGTCCAGACACATACTGGAAACTGGACAGCTTTTAAAAATTAAGAAGAACCTTGATGATTCGTGACTGCACAGTCTGTCTTTCATTTATCGTTCAGACAGTGTGCAGAAGGAGTGTGGAGTCACAAAAACATGCTCTGCGACCTAAGGCATTAATCCCACAGTTGAGATTGTTTGTGCAGACCCCTGTCATTACTAACTGTTACCAAGTACGCTTTTTCCTTTGAGTGCATTTCTGTCCTTGCCAGCTCCAGAAATGGAGTTTTAGTTGTAGATGTAGCATCAGTAGGTGTACTGTAATTTAAGTGCATTCCCTGAAGAGAAAGACCGCTTCCGAGAGAATTATTAGCTGTAGAGGTAAGCAACGAGAGTTGACTGTGTCTTTCTTAAGCATATGAGTGTTTTATCCTTACTTTCAGCTCTTTGATTTTCAATACGAAGTGTGATGGATTAATTTCTCTTTAATCTCTCTGGGGTACAGGGGAAAAATACTTGTTGTCCTTGGGGGGAAAAAAAAAGGTGTTAGTCGTATGTAAAGCAGCAGCATTTCTCAGCTTCTAACAACTATGGCTTATTTAGTTGAGATGTCTACATAGTAGTGAAGTGGTAGAATTTGTAGCAACTGTGTGGTTATTTTTTTCCTGGACATGCAAAGAGTAAATGGCTGTCCTTAGAAATAGGAGACCAAATTACAGAGGAGGTTTCTGGAAATGTTAATTTCAAGACTTTCTGTGGTCCTGTACTGAAGCAATTCCTTCTTTAACAAATTTTATTTTAGTTCTTAAGCAGAAGAATGAAATAGTTTAATAATAGTATATTATTCCTGAGTAAAATTATTTCTAGCAAGCTACTAAAAAGTGTTGGTGGTGCCCAGTCTTCATATATATATATTTATGCATCAGCAGAGTATTATGAATGAAAATTAGTCTTTAAAAAAGGAAAAAAGTTTTCTTTGTTCAATGGAATAAAAAAAACAAAAACCAGTTTTAGAAAATGTCATTATGTCTTTGTTCACTGTGTAAGACTTTGTTAACACTGTGGCTGATTTAATCTGTCCTGAGCAGTTTCTCACCCACTGGGCTGTGACACCTCTACTGTGATTGATTAGCACTACATTGATTTTTGTTTCCATAATAGAACCTTGTTTATTGTTAACAAGTTTGGTTGGCAGAGTTTGTAGTGATTTTTTTTTTAGTGTTTTTTTTTTGTTTGTTTATCTGTTTGTTTTTTTTCTTGATCTTTCTGTTGTTTTGTGTACGTGTAGCTTAGGGTTTTTTTAGTTTTATCTTTGCTGTTGAGAGGTAGTGTAGTTACTGTTACCTGACTGGTTTATTAACTTCACTTTGGAACATGAAAACTTGAAGTTGCTCTCTGCTGTTGCCACTGTTGAAATTTTGTCCGCTTTGCTAAGGTGACTCATATTGGTAAGAAAGAAAATTGAGGTTACAAATGTGTGTGCTTAATCAGTTACATTTCTAATCACATGACTGTATTTGCATAGTTGATCATGACACATAGCAGAGAGATCAGTTTTGCCTGAGGAACAGCCCTGTGGAAATTCTGGAATCTTCAGGAGGACAGGGAAAGTTGCATTTTCAACACCAGCATCAGCAGACAAGAATCCTACTGGTTTGCCTCTCAGCTCCCAAAATAAATGCCAGGTACTTCTCCATGGAGTGTTTCTGAAGGCACACGTATGTGTAAATTTCAGGAGAAAAGGTATTTCATGTAAGATTACATTACATTAAAAATTCTAGATGGAGAAGTCTACCTAATGTTTGAAAACTATTTTTTTTCCTCTAAATGTCTTCCAGTTTTAAAGTGAAACCAGTAAAAATAGTCTTTGTTTGCCATTGTGGAAGGTCAAGTGTAAGGTCCTCCATTTGGGTCAGTGCAATCCCCAATATCAGTACAGGCTGGGGGATGAGAAGGGTGAGAGCAGCCCAGCTGAGAACAACTCGGGAGTACTGGTGGGTGAAACATTGGGTATGAGCCGGCAGCATGCCCTTGCAGCCCAGAAAGCCGACTGTAACCTGGGCCGCATAAAAAGAATCATGGCCAGCAAGTTAAGACGGGTGATTCTTCACTGCGACGAGGCCTCCCCTGAAACACTGAATCCAACTGTGTGGTCCCCAGTAGAAGAAAGACATGGACTGTTGAGAGGAGGGCCACAAAAATGATCAGATGGATGGAACCACCTGTCATGTGAAGACAGGCTAAGAGAGATGGAGTTGTTCAGCCTGGCTCCAGGAAGACCTTGTTGCAGCATTTCAGTATATAAGGGGTGATTGTAAGAAAGATGTGAGAGACTTTTTACCAAGGGCTGTAGTGACAGGACAAGGGGCAATGGTTTTAAACTGAAAAAGCATAGATTTGTATTGGACATAAGCAAAACTTTTTTTATGGTGACAGACCCTGGAACAGGTTGCCCAGAGAAGCTACCGTTGGAAATGTTCAAGGTCAGGTCAGACAGAGCTTTGAGCCACCTGACCCCGGTAAAAGATGTCCGTGCCCATGGTAGGAGGGTTGGTACTGGATGATCTTCAAAGCTCCTTCCCAACCCAAACCATTCTATGATTCTGTGTTGTTTTTTTTTTTTTTCTGAAGCATATTAGGCTGTCTTCTCTAGTATCAGTGAAATAGTGTTCTGCATACCAGACTGACTTGATTTATGTTTTTTATATGTATGTGTTTATCTGTTTCCTCTGAAAAAATAACTCAAAATGGAGCACTATACAAATAAGTGTAGCAGTAGTGGAATATCTTCAGTTTGTTAGTCCAAAAATCACTTTGCAGAAAAACAGATACTGATCAGTTGCTTTGTTGTCTTTTGTAAAAAAAAAAATTTTGTGAGTTTCCTTTACCCTTCGTGCTTTGTTAACAGTACAGTGCGTACTTTGTGCTTATTTGTTTTCAGTCTGACATACCTTAAATTTTACTATGGAAGAAAAAAAATAAAACAAGTGTTTGTATAAAATCAGCCAGGGTTTGCTCTTACTGGTGTGCAGAGATGGTCTGAGGGAGTCCTTGCTATTGCTCTGACCCTCTTCCTGTATTCTTTTTTTCTTAGCAATTGAAAGTAATTTTTTAGAAGTTGCAAACTGCTCATCTATTATGTAGAATAAAGTTTCAAATATGCATTTGTGTCTTCTTAACTCTCCTGTTCTTTGAACAAGAGAATCGCCATGTTTTTGTATAAGAAAAACACTTATATTGACCTAAAGCTAATTTATAGTACTGCTAGTAATCCTTGAATTTTCTTTGAGGATTTCAGTTGGAAAAAAAGTACCTCTCTGCTTGAGAGGCACTTTCATTTAGTGGTATTGCTTTGATTTATATTTTAAAGCACACGAATTATGAACTCTTACTGTTGAAGGATAATTGCAGTAAAAATACGGTAGCAGTGTGTAAATGGATTACTGCAGGGAAATAGAAGGGCCTCTGTGCTGAATGCCTGGGATCCTTCCTGGCTGGAGTGGCTTTGCAGAGCAGCTGCACGACAGCGTTGTCTGTAGAGTTCCTCTTGTAACTTTTCTTGTTCAGTCCTGTACTGACAAGGAAGATGAGGGGCCAAAATGAATTCTCTAAAACTACGTTTTATCTACGTGCGTAAACTTGTACCTAGGAATTCATGTTTCACACAGCCTTGCACTTAAGTAATGTTATTCTTTGGCAATAAGCTAGTGTAGTTTAAATATTACATCATGACAACTGAGGCAGTGTATTATTAATTACATGTAAAATAGTTCTTATGTGCAGGATTCTATGTTGGAGAAAACTTTATTAAATCTCTTAAGGATTTTTCACTACTTAAGAAGTTTCCTAGTGGCTTGTGCTAATGATTTTGATGTACCTAAAGAATGTCTGTGATATAGTCTACTACGCTGTATAGCATTCTGGGAAGTACAGTTATTGGCTGCTACTTCTATGTGTCTCTTTGCTGCATTTAGGTTTTCCTGTTCTTTCCAACAAAAATAACAACAAAAAATAGGTATTCGGTTTTGACGTATGCTTTTATTGTGAAAATAGCATCCCAGAAGAATACGAATAAAGGAAAAAGGCTTTCGGAAATACTGCAATTGTCAGGTTTCATGGAATAAAGACTGCTGTGGTACCCAAATGGTGTATATTTATTTTAAAGGAGTATTTTTAAACTGCTGTGAGCCCCTTAGCCCTTGCTTTATAATAAAGGCTGTGGTCAAAAATATAGCCTAGGCATTTCCAAGTCACTGTGGTATTTTGAGTGAATGCTTAAATTTGCTGAAATGATCTGAACTATTCCATTTATATTTAGAGTTGATAGTCAAGTGCAAAGGCATAACCGTCTCTCACTTTAGCATTCTGAAACAAAGCACAGTTTAGAGGAAAAGAGCAGGAATGATTGATTTCTGAACCATCTGCAAGACTGTATACAATACAGGTTGGTTTAAGAACCCTGACTTCTAGTAACTGGACAGTTAGCTTTGAAACCCAAAAGAACCTGAAGAGAAGTGTTTTGCTATCAAAGAGACCAATTGGTTTTATGTTTCTCTGCTATTAAGCAAGGAAGTAAATCACTATTTGTGTGCTTCCTACATGTAACTTTAAGAAATGTTTGTAATTTTGTGCCATTTTTCTGTAATGAGGGGTAAGTTCTTAAATGGAGAGGGGGAGCTTTTTCAGGAGTCATTATCAGAGATAAAAGATAATAAATGCTTATTAAAGAAGGGGTCCATTGCTTTTTTTTTTTTTTTTTTGAATTCTGGATTAACTTAGGGTACTAAAATGCATTTCATAGAGGCAGATTTTTTTCTTCTTCATATATCTTTTAATCTGTTATTTCTCTTTTATGCTGTGCTGTACCCTGTAGTAGCTGTTCTTCGTGTTTTGTCTTTCCTCTGTATTTATTTCTGTGATGTTCTGGCTTCTGATTATTTGTTTTTGTTTTTTTTTTTTTTTTTTGCTGTTCTTCCTATCCATTTCCCCTTATTTTTTTCTGATTAGTGCTTTGTGTGTTATTGTTTTCTTGTACCCCTTGAAGATAAAGGTTTCTTTATTCTGTTGACAACATGAATGGCTCATAGCTTTGATCTGCTCTTGCAGAACATTTTTATGGAGTCAGAGTTGTCTTCAGCATCATCTGCTGTGATAGTGGCTGGTACACTGTGGTGTACTTGCCTGATGCCTCTGTCTCGTGAAGTTAACTGGATGGGTGACACCTTTTTAGATATGTTGTAGGGTTTTGGGTTTTGTTGGTTTAGGTTTTTTACCACTGTCAACAAAGAGAGACAAGGAATCTTGCATAGGCCATAAAGCAAAGCATTAGTGAGAAGTAAGATAAACTAAGGGAAAATTAAATCAGGCAAGTAAGTTTTTATGTGAATACCAACCTGAATTAATATTTAACTGTTATTCACATAGAATTAAAGATTATAGGTAGTAAAACAGAGCTTTATTCTGACTTTGTTTCACTTAGACTCCAACAGATGATGTCAGCTAGAAGTAACCTGTGAGATAACTTGTTTGAAAAGTGGTAAGAAGGTGATTGTGGCGGACTGTGAAAGTTCTTAAGCAGTTTAATTCTGTGGTAATTAAAATACTGACTTTTGAAAAATGTGTTATAGGAGTGTTGGTGATCTCATCCCCTCCCCCACTTTTTTAAATGAAAGATGATTTGAGGAAAGATACAGCTTTGCATGTTTCAAAGCTCTTTCTGGGAAAATACACTTAACATAGATAATTATCTATATACTAATAGCATATTTCTTGACTGCTTTATATACTTTGTGTTCAGTTGCAGTTAAATGTAAACATAAGTTGGAGACTGGCTCTCTGCCCCAAGTTATTCACATGATGAGCACTCTTCCTGGAATTCAGTGTAAAAAAGAATTAGATTTTTCTAGTGAATGAATATAATTCTGTTTTAAAAACAGGACCTGCTTGTTCTTATAGCAGGTGCTTTAAATGACTGTAGGAACATCATGTCCTGTTCGTGTGCAGCTGTTTTTGGTCCTGATTGTAAATTACTACAAACGAAATAACTTGGTGGAGAAAATTGTATTTCTTATACTTATTAGTTTGAGCTGTGTTCACAGTCCACTTACGGTCTCCTTGTCAAGGAACTTTCACAGATGATAATTGGGGTAGCAGTCAGCCCCTCCCCTTTTATTTCAAATGGATTTCTAATAGAAATTTTGAAGGCCAAGTTAAAAATTACATATTTCTATCAAAGCTGTTGTGTAGAAACTCAAAATCTTACCGTGTTAAAAAGCAAGAGTGTATTTTTTAGGATGCACCAATGAAGCGCTGATAATGATGATAATCGAAATGTGTCCTGTTATCAACTAACCTTTGGAGAAATGGCTGAAAAAATTATGGGGAAGGATCATGATAGATATACTTGTCTATGGTTTTGCACTACCATTATTAACTACTAGTTCTATTACATTTTATCATCGACTTAAGAGTAGGAATTTCAGGGCTGTTGTAATTTACTAAAGAATGGTTCTCAGTACTGAGAGTTTCATTGTTACTGTGCTGCTGTGATGTGTAGTTGTGTATTTTTCTTTGCAATTTTTTTAGCTACTACGTGTGTAAAATATAAAAATATAAGATATGTGCAAGGATAGACGCACATCAGGACTAAGTTTCAGCAATAGCAGTGTACAAATGCTGTTACAGCAGAGTTTTCCTCTGAAATGTTCTTGTTATCTTACCTGTGTAAATTACCTGCGGAACTGTCACTTTTTTAGGATTCTTTTTAAATCCGGGTGGCTCTGCTGTGCTCTAGTTGTCTAAGCAACTGATGGACCAGCAGATGTATTCATCTCCAGTTATGTATTCATCTCCAGAAATGTATTCATCTCTGTTACGTTGAAAGTCTACAGATAGACCTGTGGAACTTTCCTGGTGGAGTACAGCCCAGAAAATTTCTTGTTAGTCTATGAAAATGGTAAATTTCCTCAATGTCTTGGAGAAACTACAGAAGTGGTGAGCTACTAAACTGTGAAGGCCAAAGTTCCAGCTGTGCTAATAATAGAGGTTATACTTAACATTTTAAAGAACATCCTGACTGATGCAGCTTGATTCACATTTGATAAATATTTGAAGTTGTCTCTGTATCTGTAAGGTGAGGATTTTGATATTTTAAAGCTCAATTCGTGATATGCAGCTCCATAGGCAGGGTTCATGGTAGCAGAACATGTGGTTCTTCAGCAATGATCCAACACATTTATTCTGTAGAAATAGTTCTACAAAATTGTAATACCAAATAATCTAGCCCTGTACAGCATTATGAGTTGCATACAATTCTAAGATAAAGTGTTTGTTCTTTATGAAAGAACTTCAGTTATTTGTGTTCTCTGAAAGGTTATATATGGAGGTACGCAGCCTGCAGTACTGAGACTTTACTGACAACTCTGTAGTTTATTGCCATACAAATATACAATGGCTTTTAATGTAGGTCTTTTTCTCTGACTTCTTGAGAGTCATTGACACAGATACTTCATGTATTTAGTTCTTAATATTTAGAAACATGTACTGGAGAGAGATCTTTCACTGAAGCTGTTTCAATGAGTCACCAAGTGCAAGCTGCCCATTAAGAAAAAATACCAAAGACTCTTTATTTGGTGTCTTGTGTGTTGAAATACAAGTTCTTTTTAATGTCCCATTTACCAACCTGTTAATTAATTTGAATTAAACTACCTGGAAGTCCTTTATCCCTTTCAGGACATGATAATTAGTATTCAGTAAGGTTAATTAGTGCATTTTTGCATTTATAATCATCTTTAAATACCTGGATGAGAAATGATGGAATGCACCATCAGCAAGCTTGTGGATGACACCAAGTTGTGTGTGTTGGAGGGCAGGGCTGCTCTTCTGAGGGACCTTAACAGACTGGAGAAATGGACTGACAAGAACCTTGCAGTCTTCAACAATGAGTCTGAAAATTGAAGCAGAATAACCCTGTGCAGTAGTACAGCCATGGAATCTATGGCTAGGAAGCTTCATTGCCACTTCCCAGGTGGACACCAAGTTGAATGTGAGTCGGCCATGTGCCTTTATGTCGCAAGAATGAAGCTAGTGGAGAGAAGTAAGTATTTCTGTCTAGTTCACATTTGTGTGACTGCCTCTGAAACAGTGTCTTGTTTTGCACTTCTCTGTATAGATGCGAAGATACAGGACTAGGTCTACAGGAAGACTGCCAAGATAATTAGGGGGCAGGAGCACATGCTGTAAAAAGAGAATCTGGAAGAGCTGGGTGTCCTTGGTGTTCAGAGGATACTCGGGGGAGGATCATGTTTTCAATTAGTGGGAGGGTAGAGAAGGCAGAACCAGATTCTTCTTGGAGGAGCTGGTTGAAGAGCTAGAGGCAACAGTAGTTGTTCCAGCAAGGGATGTTTCAGTTAGACATTAAGGAAAGTTTTACACCATGAGGGTGGTCAAACACTGGGACAAGTTGCCCAGAGAGGCCGTGGGATCGCCGTCATTGGAGATACTCTGAACTTAATAGAGAACAGCCTTAAGCAGCCTTCAAAGCTTTGAAGACTGCCCTGGGTAGAGGATTGAAGCAGTTGACCTCCAGAGTTTCCTTCCAGTGTGATTGTTTGCTTCATGTCAGATGATACGGTTGCACAACCAACCGTTTTCTCCCTCCCCTGTATACATCTGGTTCTGTCCCAGCTGAAGTGTGTGGCAGAGGGCTGTGGAGCTTGGAGAAGAGCACAATATGATTATCTTCTGTAAATTCTACTATACAGCTCAAGCCCTATTTTTTAATCAGACTTCTGCATAGTCAAAGATTTGAAGTGAGTAAGTGTAATGCTTTGAATTATCACGTCTATAATGAAATAGACTAATCTTGAGTTTTGTATTTTTGAATAACATAGGGAGTGGTCTGTCTGTGATATGACTTTAAACGTTTTTCCTGCTATACAGAAGTGGCCTCATTTCTTGTACATTCTTGCAAGCAATGAAATAAATGTGTGACACGAGTTGTAATGCAGGCTTATTCTGGTTTTATTTGTTTGTCAAGGTTAGAGGGTTTTTTCCCAACGTCATGAATCCAGACTTTCTCATAAGCAAGCTGCCTGAAGTTTATGCTTATTTACTTGATGAAGGAATAGAAAGTTAAATTAATTTATCTGAAATAGGAATTAGACAGGAAGCATGTTCTAGTGTAAAATACTTTGATGTAGTATTTAACTAGAAAGAGATAATTTGGACATTTTAGTCTCTGTGACCCTGGATGTTATTACAATGCAAAGTAAGCAAACTTGAATAAAACAGTCGCATAATTTTGCTGTAAAGGCAATGTGAAGTGCCTGTTGATTTGGTCTTTATTTCATAGAAATACCTTTTATGTTACTCTTGCTGAGCTGAATTCAGAAATCCTGTTGTTTCTTCTTTTTATCCATGTATTCCTATTATATAGACAATGAGTGAGGAATCAGTATGGAGAACTAGGATTTAAAAATCAATCTTCTCTTTTCATGTGGTTTTCTAAGAAGAAAATGAGTCAAGTTTCCCCTAAAGTAGTCACAAGCCTTAAAATTACACTGAATTAAATTGACTTTTGTAGGTTGTGGTATCAGGGTAGCCATGAGGAGTTACTAATAACTGTCCTTCGCTATTTTGCAAATATACAAAGGTTCTCAGTTTTAGCATCTGCTCATGAGTGCAAGGGAAGAAATCCGAAACCTCCAAATCACATGTTTCCTGGGAATAACTTCTGTATGAATTATACAATTTCTAGCAAAACCAGACAGTCTTTTCTGGGTGTCTTCAGCATGTCTTAGTTCCTTCAAAGTAATGATGACATGCAGATCAAAGTAGACTGGCTTAGTGCTAAATGGAGTTGTTAAAAAAAAAAGTTTCTTTTTGAAACTTAAAACCTCAGTATGAACTTTGAACAAAAATAATATTCCCAGACCAGCCTACCCATGGCTTACTGTGGAAATAAATCCTTTCACATTCCTAAAGCCAGGCAGTCCACCCTAATCATGCCTTGCTTTAGCTATTGTATACTTAATTTTCCCCAGTACTGCCTGAGTCTGCTTATTGTAACTTTGTCTAATTCCTGTTGTCCTTTCCAAACTGCCCACTTAGCTGCTATATCCAAACAGCTGTAACAGGGGGCACCCAAGAAGTGTTCTGATTCAGTAATTGAATGTTATGGCCTCTGTTCCCTACAGTTGAGGATGCTTCTGATAAAGAATTGTTTCTCTTTCTATTTGAATGTGTTGCATTCTTAAAAATGGAAGCGACTTCAAAATTTGGCCACATAGAACTGAAGACCCAAGAGCAGTATTCTGTTTTCAAAATGTATTCAATTGAACATGAGGTTGTAAAATGCAAAGGTTTGGGCTTTGCTTTTTTTTTAATACAGTTTGCCATTCTAATTGATTAAGGAAATAAGATTTCCATGTTCCGCAGACACTTGACTACATCCTGAAAACGAGCAAGCTATTACATAGGTGAATTATGTGCCTTTTAGAGTTGGTGGTTCCAGCATCCCTGATTCCTTTAACGTTCCAGCCTTAGGCCCTTCTGTTGCAGTACGATATGTTTTCATACAAGCCACCATTTGAAAAAGGAGTCTTTTGTATTTATTTTATCTCTTTATAGAGGTGTATTTTTTGTTCTTATGTATTGTTAGTCATGGCTATTCTTTAAGCTGTTAGGTGCTTGCTTCAGAGTTCCTTCGTACTTTTACTGCAGTACAATTACTGTTCCATTTCTCTCATTTCTTGTCTATTGCTCTTTTCCCCCTTCTGAATCGTTTAGAGAGTAGTTTAATGCAATTAGAACGTGCTTCTTGCTGTGCAGGATGTTATATGAGTGCATAGAATGGCACGAGGGTAGATTTTCAAAGCTATCTGTGCTTGTTGAAATTTTCAGAAGACCTTAAGACTTAAATCCTCTAAGGAATATGTCAACCGTATTGATAAAATATTGTTGTTACTACATATCCACCTGCAACCGAAAATCTGGTGTATGGATTGTTTTCTGGCAAGTTTTAAGTCTATTATAAAGTATGACGCATCAGGATATGCGATACAGGAGGGAAGGAAGGTATGACTGTCTGTTGTTAAACATCACCTTTTCCTGATGTGCAAGTGGGGTTACGTGAGATTTATTTCTCACCACCCTTCCCTTCAAGACTGTGTTTGTTCAAAAAGCTTTGTACGGTTAGTAGAGTTTGTTCTCACCAGAGTCCTACTGGGCCTCCTACCGCTAAACCAAACACTTTTCACCAGTAACTTGCCCCATTCCTGCTCTGGATCTGCAGTTTCCCTCTCCACCCAGCTATGTCCTCCAGTCCACACTGCATCTGCCATCCTCTTCTGAATGCACTGTCACTGTTAGAGTCGTAGCTGATAAAATAATGCTGGGCTACAAGAGAAATTTCCTGAAAACTGTTTTGGCTTTAACTAGTGCAGTGATGCTGCTGTAATCCTGCCTTGCCTCCAGCACCCAAACAACTGTGGGCTTTGCGTAGTTTGTTCATTGATGGTGGTTTTGCTTCTGTCTGCACTTCAGTTTGAACAAACACTGTTTTGAAAGTATTTTCCCTCTTTACAGTATGCAGTGGTACAAATAATCCTGCCTCCCTATCACTGCTGCCATGCTCTGGCTGTTTGGACTGTCAGCGTCCAGGAAGAAAACCCAGAAGAGGTAACTGATCTACGTTACAGCTATTCTGCTTCTCTGTGCAGTCACAAAGGCACGTGCCAGTACAAAACAAGGGAGAGTGCCAGAATGTGGATGAACAGAAGGGGCATATCAGAAATAGGAAGGGCAAGATCAGCTCTACTGTGAATTAAAGCCACTATAGAAACTACAGTCTGAGTTTCTCAAGCAACTTTAGTGTCATGAAAAGGTAATGAAGGCAGATCTCCAGTTTGCTAAGAGCATGCTTCATAATGGCTATCTGGTAGAGGTCACACACTGATCTGGGCAGCAGGGGGAACTGGAGCTGGGGGAGGAGAACAGCCCAAGACAGGAACAAGTCGTCTAGGGAAAAATAAATGCACTTGTTTTTGGGGGGTTAAGGCTGTTCTTGTGCTGTCTTTTACTTTATAAGCAAGATGAACTATTCTTAAATAAGTACCTATGTGTTACATTGACTCTGGGGCAAAGTTTTCATAAAGCTGTCAGCAAGAGAGTCCTGAGCATCACAGCTCTGAGCTGCTGAAACTAATACAGTTGATTCGCTGAGCTTCTGTCTCATCTACCACTGCTTGCGTTTGCTCCTGCAGATGTGTGCAATGAAACTGTCAATGAGATTATTCTTGTAATAAGCTGTATTCTTGGACCTTAACCCAGTGGATTTCTGCCTGAATTTCAGGTAGCCAAATACAAGTTCTACCTGTACTTAGCAAATGCTTTTCCCAGTGACAGGTCAGTCTGCTCAAGAATAGCTTTACCAGTCGTGGTAGAGGAAGGTGAAGGGGCTTGTCAAGCCGAAGGAGAGCCACGGTGACTTGACCAATCGCGATAAGCCTGCTCATTTATGTAAGCAGGCTGGATTGTGTAGTCTCAGATGGCCACAAGCCGTCTTGGCTGGGTGTCTGTTGTCACTGCCACTGTTTGTTAAGCATTGAAGTAGAAGTCTTCTGTTATGTGAAGAGACGTGCCCTGCTATGGAGGTAGCAGGAAAGAAGCATGTGTCCTAGTCACAGCAGCACCTCCACAGTGGGGAAAGCCCATGTGCAGGCGTCCTCTGTGACTTTGTGAGCAGCGTTCAGAAATAGCACTGGCTAAGAACCTCCTGTGCGGTGTCACTGACACCTCCCAAGTCAGGAGGATGACCTGGATCTTTCTGTTCTGCAGGACCTCTCTGTCTAGTGCAGCAGCAAATAAGGAATTCAGAGGTCCTAAAAGTCACCTTACCTAATCAGAAGTACTGGATCCACTGGTGAGCTAGCTGTGTTCGCAGCACGGTCAGTCATTTTTTTCTTATGATTCTGGGCACTATATGGAGCAGTCATGTAAGGAATAGCGTCAGTAACTCCACCTTATATATTTTAATACTAGACAGGCTTGTGGGCAAGCAGTGTTAGAAACAAAGCGTATGTAAGTCTAGTAAATGCCGTTTTTGAGAATACGGGCTTGCTGGCACAGTAACAGCCTGTAAAAAGAGATAAGGCAGCAGCTTTCCATCCAAAAGAAAACCATCCTGCAAAAACTTGAGCAGTACACAAAGGTGGATTAGTGGACAAGGCATGAGGTGATCTCAGCTGCCTGATAGCAAGCCAAAGGCTTTTGCTAGGAGAGGGCATTACTGTATGACCATTAGCAATCTGATATTGAACAGGCTTAAATCTGGTACCTCAGATGGCTTAGTTCTGGCAATTCAGCGTAACTGTCAAATTACAATTTAGATCTTTTTATAGTTATTCTCTTTTTTAGACTGCAGTGTTCTGGTTTAAAGCATAAAAAGTAAAGTAATTCCTGACTGGTAGACTGTGTAATTAATGTCGAATGCTTAAATCTGTTTCTGGACAGAGGAATTTTCTGCTTCGTACTGGGAAATCCAGTGAAATCTTGCAAGTATCTTCTGCTATTGAAGTGTTCTCTGTGAGTAGGCATCTCCTTGTCCTTCCCCAGCAAACATGAAATGGAGAAGAATAGTAATAAGGGTGACAATGTTTACAGGCTACAAGAGAGCATGAGAACAGGGGAGTGAACTGTAGGGGGATGGGCATTTTTTTTGGCAAGTTACCTTTTATTTGTTGTCACTATGAAGTAGGTAGGAATAAGAGAGACAAGGTTTGCTTATGTGATACCATAACATTATCAGAGTAGGAGAAAAACCACACTAGACTTCTTATGCTTTTCTCCCCCTTTTGTAACATCTGGCTACAATTTTTACTTGATAATTCAGCATCTTGTAGTGAGAGAGGTCTTTCGTCAGAAAATGAGGGAAGTGTGAAATAATTCAACGTTCTTAAAAGACAGCAAATCACTCCTCCATTTTAGTGTAAAAAAGTCTAGATGTGTTTCACAGACTTGCTGCATTGTGGCTAAATTAAGCAAGGTAAAAGGAGATTAACATAGACACCATCCCTTTATCAAGTATCGTTTGCCAAAGTGAGATGTGCTTGCTTGGTGATGAGAGCCAGGGTCTAATTTTGTAGGTCTGATCTCAGAACTGTCAGTCTGTATTGAATCTTGTGGAAAAGCTGTGGAAACTCTGTTACAGGTTATTTTCTTAGTGGAGGTATGGTTTTCTTTAGTACCCTTTTTGATAATTAAAGCTGTGTTTTGTCATGTTTAACCTCTCTATTAAGAGATAACTTGGTGCAAGATTACTGGAGAGATGACTTAACATGATGCAATTTTTAAAAGATTCCAGGACAGGCTTGTAGAACGGCAGATGCGTAAGCCTGATGCCTGCTCCTGGAATATTAGTAGAAATTATGTAGTAATGGACAAAATTTGCAGACGTGGATAAATGTGGATAGTCAACATAACATCATGTGAGAAAGTCTAGTCTCACAAGACTCAACTAGAGTCACTAGTCTCAACTTCCTGAAGTTCTTTGAAGAAGTTAGCAGGGAAAATGCATTTGATGTAATCTGCTTGGGTTTTCAAAGGGCATTTCATGTGATTCCTTGCTTAGAAGTCTAAAAGAATCCAAACAGCTTTGGGAAAGAGGAAAGGTCTGTTCCGTGCAGGAGTTACTGGTTTTAAGATAGGAAATGGGTTTTTATCGGGAGTTGAAGATTACTAATAGAGTCCGAGATAGATCAGTCCTAGGACTTCTGCTGTTTGATGTGAGGCTAAATGATGTGGAAAAGATGTGAGATGATAGTCTTGAGACAACACCACAAACAGTGTCGACTGCAAAAGAATTTTGAGACACAGTGGTAAATAGCATGTGAAACTCAATATAGCTAAAGGCGAAAGATTCGCATACGTGGGGGGAAAAAATTATATAGAATATTACTGTCTTAATTATTACCCCTCAGGAACAAGATCTTGAGCTTATAATAAAAACTCCAAAGAAAATCAGCCTAGTCTTTAGTACCAGTCCAAAAAGTAAACCAAATGTTGAAAGAGACCATGCTGCCACCATGTAAATCCATGCGTTTTGCATGTTGTTCACAGCTCCACCTCGCCGAACTCGAAAAGGCACTCATGGCATTAGAAACAGATCCGAAAAAGCAGAAAGGATTCTCAAAAGTTGCGTAGAATCCATTCCTTAAGAATTTGGGTTAATCAATCTGGAAAAGAGCAAAAGATTGGTGTGACAGAAAGATGGTCACCTGTAAAAGGTGATATAATAGAAATCTCTAAAATCACAAGTGGAGTGTTGTGTGTAAATAGGAAATGTTTTTTGCTCTCTACCTCTCAGTTCTTGCAGACAGTGAGAATGAAATTTAACAAGTGACAGGTTAAAAACAGTTTTTTCTTCACAATGAATAGTTAAACTGCAAAATTTCAGCATGCTGTGCCTGTTAAAGTTTTCCATAGGTTCACAGAGTTTTCGAACAAATTAGTGGAGGAAAAGTGGGTTGCAGGTTATTAATATGAAAACAGCACCTCTGGCCGAAGAATCATCAAATAGTAAATTGTTGAAGACTGGGAGAATATTGTGGAAAAAAAAATGTTAGTTCACGCTTGCCCAGGTTTTGTCCTTTTTGTTGGTACACTCTGCTGGCAGCTCTCTGGACAGGGAGTTCGATGAAAAGTGTTTCATCCAGTATGGCCATTATTGTGACTGTGTTTGTAATCCTTGGAAGCAATGTGAGAAAGACAAACGGTTCGCTCTTGGTGATAGCAAACTTTTAAAAGAACTGAAGTTAGGTATCATCTATTTGATTTCATATTTGTGAAATCTAAAACCAATGGAAATTTCACTGCAAACCAGATGAAATGCTGTTTCATGAAAGCACACAGTAAATTGTATTAATAAAACATTGACATGTAAACAGTAGAAGTGGTAACAGATTGTTAGAATTGAAGATGTAATCTAGTTAATAACATTTGAGCATATATAATGAAAATTATCTTCAGCTTGCTTAAGCTAGTGTCTTGAATAGTATTGTAGTTAAGGATATAATTCTTTCAAGATAGGAATAATCTAATTTGTCTAATATTTTTGTAATTCTTCCTGTAATCTAGGACTAACTGCTAGCAGGAAAAATAATGGATTTTATCAATTTCTGAGGTTGCAGTGTAGGAAAACAGTTTCTCTGTAGCATGCAGAAGGTAAATAAAACTGAGGAATGCAACTCCTGAATGTCTTTGGTGTCTTTTAAATTCTGGAGTTATAGCCACAGGATTCCTCTGGAGCGGGTATCTGAGATTCTGCTAGAAGTTCAGCACCATCCTGATCCTTTCTGATTACTTAATCTTGATCTTGGCAAGCATGGGGATAGGAGCCCTTACTGTCGTCGAGGATCCTTGATTTCTTAGTACCCAAAAGCTTGCTCTCTTTCGTCCATGAAAAATTGATTTTTTTTTTCATTATTTGGGGCAGTATTTTTCATCCAGATACTGCTGCTCTACATCCTCATCTTTTCCTGTATGAGGTAGCCGTTTACCTAAGTCACGCATTTCTTTGATATATAGTAGTTTCAGATCATCAGATTTGGCTGAGATTGTATCTTGCCCCAGAAACCTTTGAACAGCCGCCTTCTCTGCTTCTCTACATTCTCTCAGGTTTTAGCACCACTGTAGGATGATGTCCAAAGTGAAGTCTTGTTGCTTAATCGAAACTCATGGGAGTTGCTGTTAAATTGCTGCATTGGGGACAAATTTAAAAGACATTTTCTAAAGGAAGGATAATTTGATTGTATAGGTTGGGTAGTGAAGTGTGGTATGATGTACCCTCTATGCTAAACCAATAAAACAAAACCATTCCTGTGTTTCTACAACGGTATTGCAATAACTTAAAATGAAAACCTACTGCAAACTAGTTAGTCTTAATCAGTACTAATGCCATTGGATTTGTTGGATCATAGATGCTCTTTTATTGTTACAGCACATTTCTGCATGAACAGTGAATTTTTTTGTTTTCAGGCGTAATATGAAATTGAAACAGTGATGCAATAGTGAAATGTTCCAGCAGACACAAGATGTAAGAATCTGGTAACCTGAATGTGATAGTTTATATTATAGAAAATCGGGTTTAAAATGAAAGTTTTACTGTTTAAGAAAGACTGTAAAAGGCAAATGTAACCGGGATTTTAAGAGAACAACTAAAAAAAGGTAGATCTGTGTTCACTAATATTCTTTGGGCACGTGACCTGCACTGTATGCCGGGCAGAACTGAGCAGAAAACTCCCTGGCTGATACTCCCAAAATTCTCAGCAATATTAGCTGTGAAAAGAACATAGGAAAAGTGGCATTAAAAATTATTTTCTTTGTCATAGCAAATCTGCTTTTTTCCTTATGGCTTAGTTTTTTTAATATAAATATCAATTTTAAAGCACATTGCAACATACGTTTTTCTTAAACTTGGAAGTCAGAAAGGGTAGTTATATTAATTGTTTGTTTATGCTTCTCTTTGTTTCTGAAGGAAACTTCACTGTCCTGACTGGAGCATTGTATTGATAAGTCGCGTAGATACATACAGCTTGAGAAAGTTTTAATGAAAGGAAAAATCAGTGTTAGAGGCTTGTGCAGTCTTGATAATTTCCTAGAAATATAAAATGCCAGAATAAGGAATATTTGTTCAGGGCAACCACAATTAATCTACTTGTGTGGGCGCTTTACTAATATTTTCTTCAGTTTGAGTGAACACCTACTAGTTTTGCCTTATTTAGCTTGAACAACAATTGATGAAGGTTTTGTAGTGTCCTTTTCCTTTCTGTTTTCACTTTCCACCCACTGTATGCTGCGAACTGTTTTACCTTGTTTCCTGCATTTTTCTTGCTCCAGGCAATCCACCCAGGCTTGTTACTCCTGCTGCTCTTTTCCCACTACCTTATCTGGTTGCCAACAGGAATAGTGAGAGGGTAGGGGAAATGGCATAACTGCTGTTATTGTCTTCTCTGGCTAGCTTCATCATGACCCCTGAGTGTGATCACAGAGGAAGTGCCACTAGCCATCCAGCACTGGTAGCTATTTTATGATGCCAGTGTCTGTACAGTTAGTTCCGGTGGAAGCTTCAAGTGAATAGCTGAAGCTTCTCAGTTACTTCTTGGGTAAAAGAGAATACGTTTTTTAGATTGATTCTTGAAAATCTTTGTAACATTAAGCCTGTATACTCTGTTCCATTTCGTGCGATTTTGATGCCAAATGGGTCGGATGTTGCACATTAAGGGACTCTGGTAACTTGCGTTTCTCTTTACTCTGTTCCTTACCTTGCATAAGAAAGGTCAGTAGTAGTATTTTACAGAGAATGGCAGTCATTCATATTCTGTTAGTCTCTACATCAGTCACTAGGTGTGTTGGTAATTTTGATAGGGAGAACTGCATGGCCAGCAGGTCGAGGGAGGTGATTCTCCTTCTCTGCTCCTCTCTCCTATAGCAAGACTCCACCGCTCCACCTGGAGCACTGTGTCCAGCTCTGAGGTTCCCAGTGCCAGAAAGTCATGGACTTGTTGGAGCAGGTCTAGAGGAGGGCCACGAAAGTGGTCAGAGGGATGGAACACCTCTCCTGTGAGGAAAGGCTGAGAGAGTTAAGGTTGTTCAGCTGAGAGAGGGAGAGGCTCCAGGGAGACCTTGTTGCTGCATTTCAATATTTAATGGGGGCTTCACAAGAAAGACAGTCAGACTTTTTACCAACACCCGTAGTGACAGGAGAAGGGGCAGTGGTTTTAAACTGAAAGAAGGTAGATTTGCATTGAACATGAGAAACATTTTCTGTGATGAGAGAGGCAAGATCCTGGAACAGGTTGCCCACAGAGGCTGTGGATGCCCAGTCCCTGGAAGTGTTTCAGGTCGGGTTGGACTGGGCTTTGAGCAACCTGATCTAGCAGAAAGTGTGCCTGCCCATGATAGGAGGGTTAGAATTAGATGATCTTTAAAGGTCCCTTCCAACCCAAACCATTCTATGATTCAAACTCAGTCTGGTTTAGATTTTTTTAATAAGCTTTTTTTTTTTTTCCTGTCTTTCTCTCTGTTTTCTTTGGCCTGATTATTTATCTTGAAGCCTAAAATCATTATCGTGGCACAAGGTTGTGTTTCATTGTAATTACACTAAAGTCAAGAATAATCTTCATAAATACAGACCGTAAGTAACCTACTATAATTAAATTTTGTTATTCACAGCCTTTATATAAATGATTAAACAGTTTCTACGCAGTGGGAAAAACAGCTCAGTATTTCAGCAGAGGTGTTCTGGCAAAAGTTAAAAATATTTCTTCAAGTTAAGTTATGTGTTTGTTTAAATTAATGTTAGATTAGATCCAGTGTATCTTTAGCCTTTTCCCTGCCGGAGTCAGAATTTTGCCAGTGGGTATATTAAATGTTTTATCAGAAGTGCAGCAGTTGCATTTCTGCTCATTTTCTGGCATATGTAAGGTGAAAGTAATGATCCTTGTCACTGCAGTTCCCTGAATGGCTCATTCTTAGTAATGATGACTCTTGAGATTCTGGGAACTTAGCACCATGACAAGCAGGATTCATAGCTCTTGGACTTGAAAGAGTTAAATGGTTCCTAAAGTTCTCTCTCAGAAATGTCATAAAATACTTTTGAGTTATTGTGTAGAAAACATATTTTGCTGTAGGAATCTGTGTCATTTTAGATTCGCAGTGATCTCCTGGATTCTGTGTTAGGACCCTAAATGAATGTGTTGCTTTGAAGGAGTGCTGACCAGTTAAATTACCTCTTTGTTAAAAGGAAATTGATTTGTTCATTCATCTGAAAAAAATCAGGATCTCTTTGAAAGATCAGTGGGGTCACATTGTCTTTTAGCTTTACAGAGAACAAAACCAGCACGTAAGAATGCTTCCAGGAAACAATGGAAGTATGTGTGTGTTTGTTTCTAGTCCGGTAGTTTTGTGAACATTGTTCTTCATCTTCCTCTGACAGCTGAATGTGCTTTTCTCACCTCCTATTTGAATAGCATAGGGATGGATACTTCTTTAATGTAACAGAGTATATTTTACAAAGTTTCATCCCATAGCATAGCTTGCTAAAGTGAAAACAAGGAACTCTGCCTACACTGCTTATTCCTTGCAATGGTGTGTAATATTCTTTTCAGTGCGTTCAGTTATTTGGATAATAATAGAGATATTACAGTTATTGTTGCTTTGTTTATTCAGAAAAAGCAACCTGTGGTCTTACCAAAGACTACAGATAGAGCACTGGTCCTCTCAGTAGTGTAGTTACGAGTGAGGAGTCAGTGGTAAGATCCTGTGATTGTTGTTCTCCTTTGATGGTTTGAAATACAGCATGATATTTTGGGAGATTCTACATCAAGAAAAGAGACTTTTTTTTCTTTGTTTACCTTTTTATTTTTACCTTATTAAAAACAAGTTTATTTTTATGAAACTATGAGTTTTTGTGTTGGAATGCCTTCAGATAGTCGTTATTTCTAAACACAACTGTACGCTTTTAGAAAGTAGTGGAATGATGCTTACTTTGTACAGTCTAATTGCAGGTGGCTGACTTTGTGTACTACCTATCCTTACTTTTTTAATATCCACCACGTAGGCCTCTTGCATATTTACAAGATCAGTGTCAGCACGACCCTACCAACTGATGCTCTTTCCTTTGAAAAATCTCCCAAAAAAACTGAGAGACTTATGCTTCAGAAACACACTAAGATTTCTAAATGTGCAAAGGATTTTTAGATTTTTACCATGGCAGGGCGTGCTTGTGAGCAGCCCTGTGTTGTCATCCTCTTTATTTTTGCTTTTTGTGGATATGCTTTGACAGCCAAAGAGTTTTGTTTTCAATTGTATCAGTTTAACGCCATTGAAAGTGAGGTTGACAAAGCTTTTGGCTGGTCAGATTTTACCAGGGTCTCTCCAGAGGACTTTAGGCTACAGTGCAGTTTCGTACTTGTTTACCTGAATCTTAATACAGCTTTTAAATTGTCTTAAGCTGAGCAAATGTGCTCAAAAAATACATTCTGGACTCTGTCAAAGCGAAGGTCAGGGTGAATTGTATACTATTTAGTTTGGTCAGTCAAGCTCTCATAGCGTTTTCTATAGGTGTTTGCACTGCAGTCTTCATTCCTGCTTCACGACCTAGTAGTGCTCTCAAGCATTGGTTGTCTTTACCCTCAGTTTTTCGAAGCAGATCAGTCTGACAGAAACACACAAATATCTTCAGACTTCTTGCTCTATGCGGTGTCAGTCTGCTTATCCCATCTGTCCATTACTCTCCGAACTATTGCCTTGTAACTCTCGGTGGTGGTTTCACTGTCTTTTTGTCTATTGAAACTGATTTTGGAGGGGACATGCATTTGTCTTTAACTGAGCTGAGCTGGTTTATTGCTTTTCTTACGGTTAGACAAAGAATGTTTGAGTCTTTTTTGCAGAGGCTCCCATCCCAGCCAACACAGTGGGCATGATGTGTTTGTGTAAGGGTAAGGAGAAGACACATCAGAGGAGCATTACGCTACCCAGACGGGGTTCTTATGCTGCCAACATGAGAGACATTGCACTGGTTTAGAACATTACCGGTGCCTGGTTCATATTCTTTAGATTTTTGCTGATGATGACTGTCCTGTGATATGTCAGCTGCTGGTACTTCTTCATATAGGGGCTGGGTGGTATTTGTTCACTTTTGCTTGATGAAAAAGTGGTGCTGTCAGCACTGACCTGTGGTAGGGAAGTCGATTTTATAGACATTTATTGAACTAACAGTGTTTCATGCACTATATCAAAAGTGTATTGAATTACTTTAGTCAGTGGAACAGTCTATGGTGAGCTTTTTATACTAAAACAAATAGTGTGCTTGAGATTAAAATGCCAGAACTATCAAGCATGTCTGGTTTTAGCTTGACTGAGTTTTAATAAAATGTCAAACATTTGTTTTCATGCTGCTTTGCCTTCGGATCTAAAGAGAGGAGATCTTAGGGGTGGTAGTGTCGGTATTACACCGAGTACAGATTTTTTTATATTATTTTAGATTTAGTTAGTCTGTTTAACCTGAGGAGTAAAGAGCTAGCCCTAAAAGAGTTCTGCTGTGTTTTGTGACTGGAGCCTGGATGAAAGCCTTTGTGCTTTTGAAACAGTAAGCCAAAGTTTCAAGTTACTGAGTTGATTAATAACTTTTAGCCTTCTGCTTGTGGGTTCATATGCCAGCATAAAAAGATTGTAACATAAGTTGCTAGACTCTCTATCCCACAAACATATAAATAAGGAAATAATTAGTTCTCTCACTACCCTACACTGTTTTATTCCAATTAACTCTCAACATTATTACAACTTTTTAACCTTGGTATTTGAAACACAGAGAACATTACAATGGTGATCATTCTACAAAGGGTAGGATGTTGACATATCAGTTATTTTTTTTGGCCTCTACTTTGTCACGTGAAATGTAACACTGAATTTGATAATGTTGAGCTCCATTCACAAAGGTTTAATGTGGCAGAAGTGCTTTCATCATTTCCTGTTAGTGATTTCAGAACTTTTAGCACAAAGCTTAGAATATTTCAGTGTGTAAAATAAATAAATAAATAAATCCAAACACCAAAACCAAACAAACTAAAACCAAACAAGTCCCTCCACCACGGCTTTTCCGTAATGACTGTAAAGCTTTGCTATTGCATTTGTTACTTAATACTTTGCAGAAATGTTCCTCCAGATGCGGATATCTACCAAGAGCAATTTTTGCCCATTAATTAAAACTTGGCAAACATTAAATGCTTACTGTAAAACATGTAAAAACTGTAAAACATGTAAACATGTAAAAATTACCTTCAGCCTAACTTTTTCTACTTCATCTTTATTATAGTTACTTCTGCCAGCCTTACATAAAGTAGGTATGCACATTTGAATGTTTGATTTTTAATTTTGTCTCCTTGGTAAAGTGAGCAGGTTTTTGGCACTGTAGTGCTCTTTACTTTGCAGAGAGGGGAGGAGGTAGGGGCGGAAGAGCAGCACTAGCCAGGGCTATTTCTGCTGTGTTTGGGAGAGGACTTGGTGTCCTTATATTTCTTGAACATAACTTTTGGCTTGCTTCATCTGTGTTAGTCCATCCCAGTAATGAGGATTAAAGTTATTAACATCACAACGCTCCTCCTAATTATTCTAGGTTGATAGGCTTTCTCCTAAACCATGACGCTGTTCATGATTCCCTTCTGCAGGAAATTATGATTTATAATGCAGGAAAGACTCTCCAGTAAATATTTTAGAAACTCAGCTTTTAAAAATGAGGTGCCTACCTGTACTATCTGAAGCAAATTAAATAGTTGCCTTCTGAGCTAACTGTATTTGAAACAGAAGATGGTTTTTGAGTACAATGTAGTATGCTGTACTTTCAGCAAAAGCAGAGTACTTTTGAAAAAAACAAGTAGTTTTGATATCTTTATCCTTTTTGCATAAACAGTTCATTATCACTTGTTTTTCCAAGGGTGTAGAAACCATGTAATATACACTAATTTTAGTTAATAATGTATTTTATTTTAATAATATTAGGATTTAATGATGAGTGGCTATGTAAGTCTTATCTCTTTTAGGTTGGCTTACTTAGCTATTCCACAATAAAGTTCTTGTAGTTTGCATGGAAAACTACTTTTATCAAATAAGAAGTCCACTTTTTTTTAAGCTGCAAATTCTGGTCAGTCTTTCTAGGATTAAACTGTGGAATTGCACAATGTTGCATTGTAAAATGGTTTCAGGTGACAATTAGATCCATTACTGATCTTTACTCATTATATAGATAATAGATTTTGTGGTTCAAGAAACATATAGCATTTCTTCTCATAGTTAAACCTGAAAATTTTTTACTGGTTTTGATAGCTTTCCTAAGCAGTACAGTGTAGTACAGTATGTCTCCCTTCGTTTTCTTCATCCGCCAAGATACAGGATGGCTGCTGTATGATCATGTGCCAGGGCTATGCTCAGTGAGAAATTCTGCTTGAGTCTCAAAGCAATTCAAATGTAAAGTGAGAGAGGTGCATAATCTCGTGAGAGACTTGTGTGTTCAATATGTGGTTCCTAAATTAATGTTAGAAGTAGGATGTTTCAAAAATACTTACCTGATCTCATTTGTACAGTATTTTATCATTCATTATGAATTTCTAGCAAGCACTGTGGCAGTATTTTGAAGGAGACTCCTTCTAAAATCCTCTTAGGCCATTGCAGCATTACAGTTCTGTCTTCAAATTCACTTTCTCTGATGATTCCAATGGAAAAGTCCATAGTAATTGGGCAGCTGATGCAACTGTTCTAAAAATCTCATTGTTACCTTGCTCTACCCGTGTCTTTCTGTATCAAAGTGGGCTATAGCTCCAAAGAATAATAGGTCCATAGAAGCTTTACTTTTCATTGCCGAAGCAGAGAAGTGTGTTGCCCCTGACCAAGTTTGTGAGAATCTCTCATTAGAGTTTAAGGTGGATTGTGTAACCACTATTTTGGGTTTTTTTGTTTACAGTGGAACTTTTATTTGGCAGAATAATAGAATAGTAAATGCAGTTTCTAATTTTGAATGACATGGTTGGTGGAATTCTGAAATAATATGGAATATAATTAGCAGACATTGTATTTAGTTTTTCCTGTATTCTTTGGTGTAAAAGGATATGGTATTTGTGGTTATGATAAATGTTATGAGGTTATAGTAAGAGCTATGATATAGCACTTCTGTTATCACAGGACTTGAAAATCTAGTGAGTAGGTCTATGTAACAAACAAATATCTTGTCTTTGTCTTGTAAAATTATGCTCAAGTCTCATTTTATTAGGATAAAATACGTGAAAAACATAATTTTTGTGTTGTTATTTTTGTTCCACTATGATGTTTTTATAGTACGGCACATTAAAAAATAGCCTAGGGATTTTTAAATGCTGGGTTTATACAAACGGCAAAGCAAAACCAGTGATACTGACACTGCACACTACCTATGTGAGACGTGGAGCTGCTGAGGCTGCCGTAGCAACCCCTGTATTCAGCCCACATGAGCTCTGTGGGTCCCCGAGGGTCTGGACTGGCTGGACTTTCCAGGCCCCTTCCCTACCACCCATTTCCCCTATTTCAGGGGGGGGAGCATATGTGTTAACGTGCCCTTCACCTTCAAAAGCATGAAATGAGAGGTTGAAAGAGGGAACCAGATTTCCTTTCTGTGGATCGCTACCTGATTCCAGCACCAGCCTTGTTAACTTACTGTCCTCTGAGAACACATAACAGGTTGGAGGCTCTTAATGGAAAAAACCAACACAAAAAGAAGGCAGACTGAGCCTTTCGGCCATTTTCAGATTCAGACATTTGTTGCATCACCTTGTATTTTGTCCTTTTTCTCCTTGAGTTGAAGCAGAAGCTGCTTTGGTGGTGGATGTAGTTTTTCTGTTAGCAGAAAGATGAACTGAAGACTGCAGATGGGCAGATCTTGAATGTTTTACAGCAGGGCAGTCATGAGCCACAGCAGCTTAAGAGAGGCAGCAGCTGTGACATCATTGCTTCTTCTGTCACTTCTTGTCACACTGGGAGCCAACCGTTACCGCCAGGGTAGGGGCAGCTTTCCTCTCTCTTTCTGTATTTCTGCTGGCATGTTTAAAGGCTGATTCAGAAAAGAAGACTACAGCGTGGCGCACCAAATTTCAAAATCATAAAAGCCTAATGCCTGTCATAGTGTTAAAGATGAAGGACCTTGTGGATACTGTATGACGGTGAAAGATATTAGTACAGTTTATCATATCATGTATTTTAAGTAGGAATTGCTTTCTGGATTAGTTTTGACCCTGTCTTTTCTCTCTTTGCATTCTTCCAGAGGTTGTTTTCTTACTATCACTTCAAATACAAGCTGTTTGCCTTCACCTGGAGGGCTTTCATGTGCTGTCCCCATTCTGTCATCTTTCATTTTATTTTGATAATGTGATAATTACAGTTACTTTAGCCATTTGCTAAATTTTCAGTATTAATATGGTGATTCTTGGTTTCGCAGGGAGTTTCACTTATGCCTGTTCAAAGCCACATCATTGCTCTGTCTCATAATCCTTTAAGTTCTCCTTTTCCTTTGACTGAGAATCTTTTCATTTGGAGAGTGGTCCTGTTATGCAGACAAGTATTTTACTCTTTTTATGTCATTCACCTTTCTATATCATGTCTGTATCACATATAACTCTTTATTGTGCACACAGGATGTCAGCTTTTTTTATGGAAGCAGATACCATTGTTTTGTTCAGTGAATTATGCGTTATGTGCTGCATGTAATAAACATAACATGCTATGGTAATAAACATAATAACTCAAGCAGTGTGCCTATGTTATATTATTAGTTTTTGAAGACTGTGCTACCATTGAATATATCCATACTCCACCAAAATAAATAAAGGACGTTCAGTGTGCAATAGAATTAATAAAATTTACAGTTTTTGTATTTTTGGCACTGCAGTAACTTGAGCTTCTTAGTTATGTAGAGCCACCCTACATAGACCCATTTCCAGATCCCTGCCTGAATCCATTCAGATCTCCTCTTCAACGTCTCAATAGTACTGCTCTGCCTCAGCTTCCTTTCAGAGAGCGTGAGGACACCATCTTACCTCATTATACTCTCAACACTCTCACTCACCCCTACCCAGATTTGTTTAAAGTTCCAGTTTGGAGCAAAAGGTGGCATGTTTTGCAGCTTATGCAAGCTGTCAATGTGGTAATTTTCAGAAATAAATGCATGGCAATTGGTGCTATTGCCTTCTAATTTCAAATGATAGAAGAAAGTTTTGTGCTTTTCTTCTTTTCTTATGGGCACTAATGGGATTTTCAGTGTTGATTTTCATGAAGATTCTAAGATTGTGATATCTTTCAGGCACTTGTTTTAGTCTAGTTTAGTTTATAATCTCGAGAGCTATTGGTGGTCGGTAGGGACTGGCAGATAATAGAATCAAGTAATTTCTTTAACAAACTTTACTGAAAATCATTCTTTCAAGTTATTTCTGTTTCTTTCAAGTTATTTCTTCTAGCTTTTGAAGGTAATATGTACTGCTGGTTGGCTGAAAAGAGTGTAGAGTTTTTCTTGCTTTTGTACAGTCTTTCATTAAAGTCTGAAACTGTCCAGTATTTAGAGTAATGCAGCTGTTCCTGCATCTGAAAGCACACCGGTCTACAGCACCGAGAGCTGCAAGATGGTAATGTGAACATGCAGTGGCTTTCTTGAAGAATATAAATAGTGTCTGCATAGTAGCTACATGTTTGGAAAAATACAAAATGCTGCAGAATCCATAATGTGATTGAATAATCCAGGTTTTGGTTTGTGTAGTTGACTAAACATATGAAGGGTGTGCGTCTGCTTTTAGATGAACACCTACTTTATTGTGATGATGATGATGATAAGCATTCAGCCACTTAATGCTACTGCTTATTTAGGTGACTCCTGTCACAAATAGAACATGAGCAACATGCTTAGTCTGTTGAGTCAGCTGATTCCACAGTGCCATTGTTATCTTGCACAGTAACATCAAAAGGCAGGACACAGCAACTTCAAAACAAAGATTGGCTCACCGAGGTTTTCAAAGAAGGGATAAAAATGGACACTACCAAGACCACCACTCATCTTGAATGACCCTGAAAGCATCAGTGAGATTATGGTAGACTGCAAGGCAGGGACTGGGGGAGCAAAGTCCCTCCCACTGTAAGGAATATCAGACTTGTGACTACCTGAGGAACCTGAACATGCATAAGTCTGTGGGACCTGATGAGATGCATCCCAGAGTCATGAGGGAACTGGCTGATACAGTTGTCAAGTCTCTCTTCATGTTATTTGAAAAGTCATGGCAGTCAAGTGAAGTCCCTGGTGACTGGAAAGAGGGAAACATCGCGGCCTTATTTAAAAAAGGGCAGAAAGGAGGGTACTGGGAATTACCAGCATGTCAGCCTCACCTCTGTTCCTGCGAAGATCATAGAACAGATCCTTCTAGAAGCTAAGACACGTGGAAGACAGGGAGGTAATTTCAGGCAGACAGCGTGGCTTCACCAAGGGCAATTCCTACCTGACCAACCTAGTGGCCTTCTATGATGTGATGATTGCATCAGTGAACAAGGGAAGACCTATGGATGTCATTTATCTGGACTTCTGTAAGGCCTTTGACATGGTCCCCCACAACGTTCTTCTCTCTAAGTTGGAGAGATATGAATTTGATGCGTGGACTGCTTGGTGGAGCGGGAATGGTTGGATGTTTACTTCCAGAGAGTAGTGGTCGACTGCTTGATTTCTAGATCTGTGACGAGTGGTATCCCTCAGGGATTTTTACTATTCACTGAAGGGGTGGGCTGGACTAGATGACCTTTAAAGGTCCCTTCCAACCCCAACCATTCTGTGATTCTATGGCTCTGTGATTCTGTGATGAAAGTGGTCTTTTTCTTCCCCTTCGAAAAATAACCTCTCAGAGAAACTGCATAGAGGAGACAATGCAAAACTCCTGCCGGTAGGATCTTATGCAGAACAGGATCTGAGCAAAGCTATGGCAAGATTGGGATCCGATGTGACATGTAAGTTCACAACAGAAGCTGAAAACAGCTCGTGAGAGGAGTAGTCTGGGAGAACAAAAATATCTCATTGCATCTTTTCCTGAGATTTCTCCAAATCCTTTTCACATGAATTGCATCCATATCCTGATTCCCTTGAATTTTCTGCAGCTCTAGTCCCGTTAGATTCCTCTGTTTCTTCTGTCTGTAAGGCTTTCTGGGCGCCAGTAACTGCTGGAAATCCAGTGTAGAAACAGAAGTTCTGAGATAGTCCCAACAAGTTGAATGTAAGGTACTGAGCACAGAGCAGCTTCTGCCATGCCTAATTATATGCACCCAACATAATCAATCTCAGTTTCCTAATCTGCTGTGCCTGGTTTATTTGGATCTCAGTGGAGCAATCTGGATACATGCACAAAAGAGACCTCCTAGAAGGTTCACTCTGCTACCAGCTGCAGCCTGGTGCTGAGCCCTCTGTCTGTCCCCTGACCTCAGCCAACACGTGCTCTTTCCAGCTGCAGCACCTGATAAGTTTCTCTTGTCCCATCTCACTGGTGGATATGCTCTATCTGCCCTGTCTATATGCAACTCTATCTGCTGGTCCCTTCCATCAGATAAAGGTGAGAGGCTGGGGAGCATAGCAGTTGGCAAGCACTTTGAAGTACTTGTAAGATGCAGTGGTTTGTTCCAGTATCATTCCTGATGGACTCATTCATTGTTGATCTCTCAGTGTAATTTTAAAAATGGATTTAGGTGTTTTAAAGAGTCTGCTTAGCCAAACTCTTGAGATGGGGCCATGGTAACTCCTGTGTTCACGTGCATTCAGCTTGTTGGTACAGAAGGGCGCTGTTTACACCCACCTACGCAAGCACAGATGCTTCAAACACGGTTTTACATAGTCTTCTTTAAGTAAAAGTTTAACTGGTGCCTGCTTTTTTTGCATGCTTTTAAAGAATTTTACTTTCTTGTTCAAGAATTTTGCTTTGATTCTACTGTATTTTGAAATTACTTCTAACTTCTTATTCATGGAAATTTAGTATCCATCCCTGTCTTCTAATACAGGTAGATATTGACCATTTTTTTCTTTTCCGTGTGTTCAAGGAGTATAGGTGGTGAAAATATTTGCATAGGTAGATGGAACAATTTTTCAGGGAAATAATCTATGTGGAATTGGGAATATGTGTGTATTTGCCTAAAAGGACTTCAGCAATTCATGAGTAAAGTTTATAGGCCCTATGTGCTTCTTCATGTGCCTGCTTTCTGTGCTGTATCTCTGGTTGAATTCAGCTATGAATGAGTGTTTTACAGAGTAACTGAGATATCATTTGTCTTTTTAGGCTGTGAAGCATGTTACAGAACTGTACAACAAGTGGATGAAGGGGAAAGGAAAAAGTGCCATTGCTAGCTAGGATAGCAACATGGGAAATACAACCACCAAATTCCGCAAAGCCCTTATAAATGGAGATGAAAACCTGGCCTGCCAAATCTATGAGAGCAATCCTCAACTAAAAGAAACTCTCGACCCAAATACTTCTTACGGAGAAACATACCAGCACAATACTCCACTCCATTATGCTGCTAGGCATGGAATGAACCGTATACTGGGGTGAGTATTTGGAGTTTGCTTGGTTGTGAATAACTGGCCTAAGAAATGCAAGAATGTCAGCTGGGGGGGGGGGTGTTGCAGACAGAGAATTTGTGATGTTTTGAAGTAGTAATAGAAATCATGCAAATTAGTTCATAGTCACAGGCTGGAATGACATTTTTGAAATTTTTTTTTAGTATTTTTATTCCTTCCTTGTAACATTAGTCTTGGACAGTTTTAGTTTGCTTCCCAGAGACTCTTATACCACAGTTCTTTGAAAATATTGACTATTGCACTCTTCTGATAGGTTTTCCTTTCTTAAAATAATCTATTTGTAAAGCCGTACCTAATGGATACCATAAAGATTGTATCTACTTCCAGATAGCACAATATATGTTTATTCTTGGGTTATTCAGGCAGCTCTTACTTTTCATTTTGTATAATAAAGTAAATATTAATATCTTGATAATAAGTTTATTATTACTGCAACCAACATGTATGGCAATCCCTAATATTAGCTGCTTCCATTCTTCTGGTTTTTTGTCAGTGCTCTAAGATTCATTAAAGATTAACATCCGTGTCCAGACATTGCAGGTACAAGGTGTTCTGGTCTAGTATTTCATGAAGCTAGTAGTGAGTAGACATTGCAAAACCTCTTCAGTCAGTAGATAGTAAGTTAGGGAGAATGTCGTAAATATCCTCTTGCTTATATTAGGAAATGGAACAGAAAGATATACTGAACTGTATTATAATTAATGTTCTTTTCGTCTCTGTGTTTATATCTACTGATGGGCCTGTGGTATTCATAAGTTTTATTTGGTCCCCATATGCTGTAATTTTACTAGCCATCTGGCCTCCCACCCTACACTTTTCCTCAATGTTTTAGATTCACCTAACAATTTTTTATACTTTATAACTTCTCATTTATCTTGATTTTTGATAAGTATTTTTCTCTTCTCCCCCCATGTATTTTATTTTTCTGGTTTTAATTGATGTTTTCATTTCACCACTGAATTTGCTTGTTTTCTTAACATCCTCAAACTTTCCCCCATTCCTGATTCTTGAATTACAGGAAAAATTTAACTAAACTTAATTTAAAATAGGATCCAGTTTTATTTATGTTTTGTGTGGTTTTTTTTCTCTGAGATTTTTAAGTTATTTCTCTCAAGCAAATGTCTCATAAGAAAATACAGCCTCATTGAAACAACAAGGACACATGAACTTGTTTGCACATATACAAAGAAAAGGAGTTATAATTACTGACTTTAGAGCAGTCCACTAGTTAATTCATATTGCACCATTATGATGAGCTCTTGAATAACTGCTTTGTGTTAAAAAAAGAGTAGTTTAGAAATTACATTTTCCTACTTGCCTCATGAAACCTTTAGCAAGCAAGTCTTACAGGACAACTCAGTTTTATACAGCATACATTGCAAGCGAACAATCAAAGCAATGGGTTTTTTTTCTAGTTTGAGTCCAAGATTTGCAATACATGTCTTGCCAGTAAACATAGTACAGGTGTTATTATTTGCTAGAGTCTGCTTCTGAATATCTGGACTGTTAGAAACTGTTGCTAGGACTAATTTGCTGAAGCTTTTTTACTATTTACTTTTCTGCTGTCTTTCTAAAGGCTGTGTTCAGAAGTTCCCTCTGAGACATGCTGCACAAAAATGTAGCCTCTTTAAACAAAGTAGTAAGAGTGAATAAATATCAGACTTACAGTGTACCTTTTAGCAAAGTTGATAGTAAAAAGGGCACAATTTATTTCCAGTTAAGCCTGTTCATTTTGATCCAGAAAGTCCTGGATATTGCAGAGATTAAATGAATTGAATATTAAAATGGATGCTTTGATTTACTAATGAAGTAAAGTAGCTAAAAATAAGTTAATTTTTATGTTTGTATTTTGAGAGAGACTTACAATCATGAGCTGTCCATAATACTATAATATTTTATATTTATCACTTCATTAATTTTTAAAATATTTGAGAATTTGTAGTTACTCTGACTTGTAGTTCAAACTGTAGATGCTGCTTGCATGTGTATCATATTGTTCAATTTTTCTTTGTAGGCTGGTATTTGTATGATTGTAGGTGGATATGAACTAACATTTTCTAGGAGTCACTGTGTGAAATTTTCTCAGAGTAGTGTGATGCAGTTGTCAGTATAGCTTTTGCATAACACAATACATAGAGAGAGATATTCTGGGATGTTTAGAAATAATGTATCTGGCAATGCTGTTACTAAATACTGAGGCAAAGGGACAAACTTCCTTTTGCCAGATGTGCGTCTGGTGGGGACTGTCCAGGGCCACAGGGAAAGCCCAGGCACCAAGTTTGCAGTGAAAGAGGGTTGGGGACATCCTGGTATGGCAATCCCAGAAGTGAAGAAACAAGAAACTGGGGAAGAGGTGAAAGGGTCATGTAGCAAAACTGACCTGGACAAACTTTGTACAATCTAGCATGAAGTCTACCGGCAGAAGCTTAAGCCAGCAAAACATTCTGAATGATTTTGAACTGCGTAGTTGTTCTACAGCAGGTGTCTGAGTCATGTTTCATCCAGTGTTTACAGCCCAGAAACTGAATTTAGCATATAATTCAGCTGTAAAAATTAGAAAATTTGCTGTTAATTTCTTTTCCTTCCACAAGATTCAGCAAAAGTGTGTTAAAATACTAGAATTGTTTCTGTGATAATTTTTCATTAGTATCATAGAAAGCTTTGGTGTGTTAGAAATGTTGAATTAAAAAATGGAAAACAGTTAGACATTCTACTAATATATAACTTTTGCTTGGTCTGCAGCCCTAAATAATGTTTACCTGACAGATCAGTTTGTTTTAACAGAGCATTTAATGTTTAAAAAGAAAAAATTGCTCACCACAGCACAAATGAGAGTTTTCAGAGCACTGCCTGAAGTTGCCAGAAGTTACTACATAGCGCTCAGCAGTTCCCCATAACTGACAGCTATCTCATTTTCTCTACCCAGCTAGTAGGGTTTCATAGCTAGAGTTTGGGTGAGGTTGTATGATGGAGGATTCATCCCCGGGAGCAAAGAGGCACAGCAGCAGTAGGATCCCAGTAAGCTCATCAGAGGGAGCAGACCCTGTTCCAAGGCTGTCTCAGGAGAGCAATCCACCCCGTGACCTTGTTGTCAATTTTGAGAGCTTTGTACAATATACACATTGAAGCATTCATCATGATTCCCTGTGAATGAAGGTCTTGATGGAAGATTCCTATTCAAGAAGATAGTTTAAATTTCATTTCCTAAATGGGTATAAAGATGTTACAGAGAAAGACACACAGGAAATTTGTTTTCTTTAGGAAATGCAATCTTCAGATGATCAAGCACCTCTGATGTCCTCAGGCTTTTTCTTGCCAAATCCCAAGGTACATTTGAGACTATCTAACTGCTCGGTTCCAAAGGACTGTATCACTGTGGAGAGTTACTGAATAGGGCTCGGCTGTTGGTGAACCGCTCCTGAAATGCAGCAGTAGGCTTTTCCGGAGGGTGGCTGAGATAGAGTGGTTGGAAATCACAAGGACGCCAGTCATGGTTGAAAGAAAAAAACACCTTAGATAAACTGTTATTTCACAATATATGTTGTGATGTGACTTTCAGTGCTGTAGTTTTGCTGGAAAGCTTCTTGGATCAATGACAGATTTTCTTCATTGTATGCTTCCTACAAAGTGCTCAAACATAGCATCAAGTTTTCAAGCCAGAAGTGGGTTGTTTGTAGCAGTTGCTGCTGGTCCTGGGCTGAAGAGTTGCGTTGGTCACAACATATTTGGGACTGCCTCTTCCCATGTCAGGTTTTGTTGGGGTTTATTCATTTGCAGCCATATTGAAAACTATTTGTGGATGCGTACGAGGGAGATTATGAACGTGTAGTGGTTACATATGCTTCTTTCCTAAATGTAGTTTTTAAAAGTTTTGACTTCTGATTTTAGTGTAAAAGATACCCACCTAACTATTTTCCCTTATTCCGATACAAGAGTTCTGTGCTGTTTTAATAGCTTAAAATATTACAATATATTATAATGTTTCATTGTTAGAATGTCATTCTGCATTTCATTTCATTATTAGTGTCATTTTCTAGATTATTCACTTCTGAAAAACAGAAAGCAAGCTTCCTTTTAATTATTAATGATTTCACAGGTAAATTGAATATTTAGAATATAATTTTCTTTATGATTGATTTTATTCCTAAAAGAAGTATGTCTGCATTGCAATTATTCACACTAGACTCCCTTTGTAGTCAGTGTAGACCTAGGTAATAGATCTAGTGAGAATAATTAGTGAATTCAACAGCACAATTTATTTTATTGCGAAGTTGACCCTACAGTGTTTCAAATTAATTGTGTGCCGAAAGTGCCTGTTTCTTTTCACTGATTATAAAGACAATCTGAGAGAACTGCATCAACTGTAGTTGTCTGCATTGTAGATCTCCAGATCTAAGAAGATGAATCTCGTCCTATAATATGCTAAATCATATAAAATTCAATAGTAAGTATCTGCAAAGCCATAAATGGAACACTTCAACAATTTTATGATATCAGACATGAATGCTGCTTGTGGGAGATAATGCTTGTGATATAGTGTTAAATGTCTCACTTTGGAGGTCTGCCGTGAATGATCAGTGCAGTGTTTCGATCCATCCAAGTGCAAGCACTGGCATTTCTCTGGTGAATGTTTTATTGTCATTCCACTCATCTGTTCAAAAATACCTGGGTTTTGGTTCAATAACACCTTCTTCAGATCAGTTTTTTTGTATGGTTGTGAGGCTTAGTCACCTACTAAATGCTTCAGAATGTCAAATACTAAAAGGAGGGTTTGATCTGATGTAGAAGAATAATATATGAAGAATGTGATCTGACCAGGATGTTTATAAAGAAACAAGAGGACCGAGTGAATTAAAATGCCCCTGACTTCAGTAGAGAAGTATGTGACTGGATGACAGAAAACAGTCATTTTCTAGTCTGAAGAGCAGTTGAGAGGATGGAGGAATAATAAAATTAAGAAGCCTTTAAAAATAAGCCAATTTGTGGCTGAATCCCGACTGGAGAAAACTCTCAAAGACAGAAAATGGTGGAGAAGCTTAGAGGAGAAGCCACAGATGTAGAGCAGCAGCAGTAGTGTTTGCTAGGCCTCTCTAAGGCTCTTATACAGTTGAGCAGTGTATTCTGAAGTACAGCTAAAGCAGGCTGAAAAACTCCAAGTAAGTAACTGACTTACTCCCTTGTTTTTTTTCCTGAAGCTTAAAATCTCGTTTAAAAGCAGTTCTCACTAACTAGGTGGGTGGCTTCCCAAGGTGGCTTCTTTGGTGCTCCTCCTGACTTCTTCACAAAACAGTAGGTAGGCTGTGTCTTAATATTAGTCTGACCTACAAGCAAAACTCAAATTCCAGTCAACTGCTGTATTTTCAGCTCTTAAAACCAACCTTATTCTAGCTGATTTCTGATTATTTTAACCTTAATGCATTGAATATTTGTGATGCCTACAGAGTTCATTGGTTACTACATAGCCTTGCTCTCCAAATACAGGTGCCACTGTTGAGTGTTTTGAGTAACTGCTGCTTCTTGCTGCTAGGTTTTTCTGCACCCTTTAGAAAAGCAAGAATCTTAGGTCGCAGTGCTCTTCCCTGCATACGTTTAGGCACTGTTCAAATGCTCTTACTTAGAACAGTCATCTATTCCCAACATTGTTCTTATTTTTCTTTCTTTGGAAATCAGATATTGTAGAAGATTGCTTCATTAGTGACTGGTGAGATAAGATATATTAATGCACTATACTATTAAAGATTTCTTATTCTGTGTTGTCTGTTCTCCTTAGTAGAACCCCGGTGAACATTTTACCACAGGCAAAGTAAAATTATATTTGGGTTGTACAGGAGGACAGCTTTGGTCCTTGCCAGCCAGGATGATTTAATCTTTATTTCAACTAATAGTGTTGCCAGGTAGAGTTTGTGACTCTGTCGCATTGATTGGTGGCTGCTGAATCACGGTGTCAGATGGCTTAACTTCACCCTGGGCTTAGAGGCACATGTGGCTTCCTTATCAGAGAAATCTGTTGGCTCAGTAGTTACTGGAATAATGACTGAGACACTTGCAGTTTCTGATAAACAGAAGTAAATTTATCCGAAATAACTAAGTTTTACAGCTAAATGCAATATTCAGCTAAAATATTCAGTGACATTGTATATAAACCCACTTTTCCTTCTGGACGAAGCATAGACTGTGGATGGTTAGATTTTTTAAAATTTGTTATCTTTTTCAAATTAAATAAAGAAAATTACTTCCCTGAGACATTTAGGGAAAATGAAAATTAGTCATTGTAGATGAAGCAACATACAGATTGAAAGGATTTTTCTGCAGAGGGGTTTAGAGAAAGATGAGACAATGTCTGTAATACATTCAGTGTTTAAGAAATAGAATGGAAATTATGCAGACCCTGTTAGTATTTGCTGTGTAATTTCATCATTATTGCTAAATAAATAATATCAACACTAGATGTCATGCACTGCTAGGTGATTTACAAGTTGATGTGTAGATAGTGGTCTACACAGCATGGAAATACAAAGCAGTGTGTTTAAGTGGTGAAGATGAACTCACTTGTTGGTAGTTTCATGCTTATTATTTCATCTGACATTTGTTTGAAACCAGTCTAAGCAATAGTCTCAGAGTTATCTGAGAAGAGAATTCAGTGTGGATAGTCTTTTCAGAAAAAAAACCCAAAACTGTTCAAAAGAATTATATAGAGAGAAGGCTGAAAGGATGACCACCTAAATTCAAAAACTGGTTCTAACTGGAGAGAGACGTGTAGAAGGAAGGGCCAGAGGCAGAGATGAAAATCATACAGATTTTGCATTATAGAAGACATCTGGTTCCAAATGCTGCTGATAAGCAACCAGCTTCAGTGGAAACCACTTCTAATTTGGCACTCAGCTCTTTTTCTTTTGAAATTTCACTCAGAATATTGAAATAAAACCAGAAGTGGCATGTGGCTTGCATCAGGAATGGTTTAAACCTATGTTTTGGTGCTGCTGTTCCTCCTAATGGGCATAGGATCCACATGTGAAGCATGATTTGTTGGCCTACAGTACAAAAATGTAAGAATTAACCCAGTTTTGTCTTCCTCACTTTTAGCGTATGCCACCTTCGAATCTGTGCTCCACAATGCAGTTGTATCCCTTTGCCACTCCTGTGCATTGTCTGTCTTGTTTTTTTCTGTCTTGTACCAAGTTAAAGGTTCCTATTTATCTACAGAAGTTCATACTTAATCACGTTAGCTGACATGAAACCACTAAACCAAAGAAACCTTTCAACCTATTTGCATCTTTATAATAAAGAGAATACTAAGTTCTTTATTGATGCATGATTATATAAAACCTTTCTTAGGTGGCTCTAGGTGATGGGCTACTGTGTTAAGATCCATCAGTCCAGGACTGAAAATCAGACCCAGGTGCTGACCTACCTTTAATCACTTTAATAGTCTTTCAGAAACAAGCAGTTTGGGGAAACCATAGCTGAAATCACAGAAGTACAGTGAAAAAATTGTAAGGCTTTTTAGAGCCAGTTTGGGAGGGAGTGAAGACTGAGCTTGTGTTCTAGGCAGTATTTTTGTTCTGAACTTTACATTAAGTCTGTAAGTGAAACAGTCCCAGAAGAGCATATGTTGGCAGAGTCAGAGATTTCCATATGAACCTTAGAGTGCTCTGAGTAAAAGACATGATTCATGTGCGTCATAGTATAGACTGGGTTCTCAGGGTGGTGGTTTTCTCTGAAAATCTGCATAAATTGTTTGAGTACTCAGGAAATCAATTTAACCCGTGTATCATACTTGATAGGAGTGATATGGATAGGAACAAGTGAGAGGCATTTCTGTTTAGGAAAAATACAGAATCGGAGGTCAGAGTGGTGTACTTGATGTAAGGGACCTTCAAATGCGTGCAAAGGAAAATTTTGGAAGGAAGAATTAGCTGTTCCCAGACTTCCATCAGCAGTGGAGACGGTATCATTGACAGCCCCTCAGATGTTTCCTTTGCTGGTAGCCCAAATAACTGGTATAGCATTGCTCCTTACTTTGACAGGATATTACTAATGTTTATGGGAATGTTGGTATTATTAGTAATAGTTCTTAGGCAATGAGCCAATTGAATTTAAGGCTTATAAAAAGTCAGGATAATAGTCTGTGTTTTATCTTTGATAGTTGGTTAGTGATCTGTCAGCAGATTCTTTATCTTAGAATAGAAATAGTCACTGTCTCCTGCCCAGATTTTTATTGTACACAGGAGATTCCTGGACTGTAGGAGTAGCTTAAGAATCTTAATGAAACGGAAGAAACTGTATGTACTAATAAAGAATTTTCTAGCACTTTATAATGAATAAAAATATCAGTAGTTACTTTCACTAGATGTGCCTTTCAGTATCAGGCTAATAATATTACTTTTCACAAAATTATTTAAACAGGTACATACTTCTATACAGCTGTCAGTGATGACTGAAAAATATCTCTTCAAGTGCTTGCTTGTACACTGTAGTTGTGTAGTACGTTTGGAAAGAAAAGTACTTTGAATTAATGAAATAACCATGATTTTTCAGTGTTTTAATACATTACTATTGGCCTACTGTGTTGGAGGCTGCACGATTCAGTTATTGTATTAATTAATTAATTACATATGAATTTTAAATTACGGAGTAACAGGGCTTGGCTCTTCTATGTGTTTTTGTAACTCATGGCTTACCTATACTTTTATTTACTCAGAAAGCCGAGAGCTTTAGGTTTTTGCCTGCACTGGATTTCATAGACTTTTTTAATCGAGAGATAGATTTACATGGGCTATCTAACTCAAGGGTCGTGAAGTGAGCCCTGTGCAGATTAGATTACCTCACTGCTGGAGCTCACCTTTTTCTACTACCTTATTTGTCTTCCTTATGCAATGTTGCATTTTGCTGTGTAGTTTATATAGTATACATAAGTGCTTTGCATTTAAAAATCAGTAAGTCTTTCAGTAGATTCAGACTTACTTTCATCCCTAGCTGTCAGAACTACCTTTATAATTTGATTTTACACTGGTTTTTATTTTGGCTTTATTTTTCTAGAGATAAGTACATTTTCATGTGTTTTTATATGCGTATGTATATGTACAGATGTATACATACATGTAACTATTATAAAATATATAGCATTTATTTAGAGAGACAAAGAGACTGCAGATATGTTGGCTTTTATGTCCCAAACATGAAAGATTTTATTAAAATCTAAAGAAATTATTGTGTTGATGTTAGTTTCCCGGAGTGAGGGAATGTGCCAGTTGTTTATTATTCGAGTTCACAGCCTTGTGATCTTGAGTCTCTTGCTGCTTTTCTGCAAATACAGATAGTAGTAGGTGTGAATGTTACAGCCTTTTTTTTTTTTTTTTTGCCACGTTTTTCAACACTTTTTTCATACTTCTGTCACCTCAAGTTTGGATTCTGCAAAGAGCTACGGCTTGAAACAATATCTGGGAACTGCAACTAGAGTAGAGTCTGTCTGCCTTGTAGTTAAGTAGTATTTCCCATAGACAGTGTGTATTTTCACTCTATCAGTACATTTCCAGGCAGAATTTAGCTTTTTATATACCTCTGAAGGTACCCCTGAAACAATTTGCAGGGGGTCTGTGGCACTGATCTATGAAAGTCTTATGCACGAAATAGCACTGGTAGAAATGGAACCCCCTTGAATAATGAATTCATGATGTAAAAAGTATTACTTTAACCCCTTTTGGACATTAGTCATCTTTGAACTTTCAAGTTGTGGGTTCAGGTGGGCTTTTCAGCATTGGCTTCACCTCCGCTTAGACTGAAGAGCTGATCCTTTGACTTTTGGAAGAGATTAAGAAGCGAAAAAGGGGGAATACATACTGTGGTACTTTGAAGCCCATTTATGTGTCCAGAGTGAGGTACTGGTTGCCTTTGGCTGCTCTGATGGTCGTCACACCCATTTATCAGGCGCAGAAGTTGAGTGACAAGCAAGAACAAGTAATTAAAACTAATTTTTCCCCAAGTCCAATCATGTTTTTTACAAAATGCCACAAAATTGTTCTCAAAAATTTTCATATGGTTCTTACTGAAGTTTTCGACATACTTGGGGACAGTTGGACAATTTTTTAGCAGATAACTGGCAAAAGGGCAACTGTTGAGCTTTGGCGAGGGAGTAGCCTTCTAGGGAGGTTTTTTGTATTTATCATTTGAAAAAAAAGGAAATTTGTTGATACTTTTTGTTACAGGATTTGAAAATCTATGTTGCAGATGGACTTTTTGAGTAGGGATATTCTTTCTGTTATGAAGAGATAGTAAAACAGTGCAATGACGCGTTAAAATATTCAAATCCATCCTAGAGCTTTTCATTGTTTGGTTAATAAAAGTACCTTTCTATTTGTTTAAGAATGGAGAACCTGCAAGCAGGCGGAACATAAGCACTTGCCATTTTAGATTAGGATATACATAACTTCATAAAACCAGAGTTTTGTTGGATTTTTTACCCAAGAGCTTAGTTTTCTGGTGGAAAAAAATTTATACTAGTAGTTGCTTACTAGTAAAGCTACCTTTAAACCTTTTTAACTATTGTTTAACACTTTAAAAACAGATTTTGGGTTTAAAAAGTGGTACTGATTTGGCAGCCTTCAGTTTCTGCTTTTATGCACGGAGTTTTGGCCTAGGGCAGAACCATTTCATAACTGTTAAGGTAGAAGTATCTACCTCTAGCTGTGAGAGAGCGTTTGTGTCCATTCAACAGTTCACTCTTCTACGAGGGTGCTTCTGTAAAACTACTTAAATATTAGTGATAGGAAACTAATAGATTCCAGTAGTCAAATAGGGGTGAAATCCCCGTTGCTTGGGATTATTAAAGAGAATTTTGGGAGAGCAGTTCAGAAGAATATACTAAGCTTTATTAAAAAATAAAGGGAGATGAATATGGGCAGAATGGTCTCTTTAATTTATATGATTCAGTTAACCTTGCAGAGTTAGCAGAGTTTATGAATAATTTTATTTGTGTGTGAAGTACTGTTTTATCAGAAAAAGTATCTGATTTATGGCTTTTATGGATTATCACAAAAACGTTATGTTGTCCTGAAATCAGTTGCATTGTAAGCTGATTCAGGAGTGAATTGGGCTTTTAAATACAACAGCATGGAATTCCAGTGATGAAAAGGAGCTAAATATTGAAAATAGAAAAGTACATTGTAATGTTATCAAGCCTAGAAGGTTATAATTAGGTAGCTAAAGATACCAGAGAAACTTCATCTAGTTTGGGAGGAGAAAATGCAGGTCTTCTCGCAATTAAAAAAACTCAAACCCTGGTTCAGTGTAACGTGGAAACCGCAGGCAGTTCTACTCTGAATTTTAAAGTAGCATTTTACTTTTAATTAGAGAAGGTGCAGGGATTGGTACCTTAAACATAAAGCAACTCAGAATAAGAGGAAAAGATATTGTTAACTAATATCCAAAGGACTCTCCTCACATTCAAAATATGCAGGTCTAATTAATGCAGCCCTTTAGCACGTTGCATAGTCTAAGTGCAAACTTTGAAAAAGAGTTCAGGCACTTGGTGTGAAAGACAAAATCCACCCTCTTTGCAATACTGAATTGTTCCTGTAAGCTTCATATCATGAGTTTGGTGCTTTGCCTTTGTGCCAGCTGAAGCCTTTAATCTCAATATTTCATCAGTTGTGTGCCCTCAGGGATCCCTGCTGAATGCTTCTGCGCAGGAAATGGTACTTTTACCACTTCTACCACAGTCCACTGTAGTGATTGTAGAATGAATCTGGCCCCTTCTTTAACACACTTTCTTCTCTACTCATTCCACAGCTAATTTCAAGGTAATGGATATCTGCTACCTTTGCAGACTTTGTGTTACAAACTTCAGGTAAAATTAGCTAAGCCTACTGACTTGAACATCTGTGTTACCTAGTTTTAGAAACTACTGAAAAAGGAAGTCTTTTACAGTCTTTCTTCCCAGTGTTCCGATCTCTATTTTTTTTTTTTTCTTTTAAGGAAGATGCAAGACTTTGGGGATGGAACATTAAGAGGCATATGGATAGTAAATATCACAGTTAGGGGGAGGAGAAATAATACAGTTAAAAAGATGTATTTTATTTAATCTTGACTTAAGGACTCTGAACTGAAAAATGAACAACTTTGCGTTTTTCTGTTTACACTACAGTTTTCTCATAAAGTAAAAATGTATGAAAAGAAATTGTGGAATGAGTTTAACAGAAGAAAACATACTGGTTTATCATAAAGCAGATTTTATTGCAAAAGTGGAGAAACTCAGATTGTAGTTGAGTATCCAAAGTTACATCTCATAGAGACTAAGGTGACTTAGATTTAGCCTTGTATTTTCTGTATCCAGGTTTTGCAGTACTTGCAAAACCTCGTATTTAGCATTCTCATATAAGTGCCTCTGTAGAATTCATGTCCTTATCCTTCATTGAGTTACCTTTTTCTCCTTCCTCCCTTCCTTGCTTTCTCCTCCCTCTGCTTCCCATCCTGTTTTTCTGTTCTTTCCCACCTTGATTCCCCTCCTTTCTTTCTGTCGCTAGTTTCATACTATATAAAGCTAATTCAAACAAGCATATGTATTTTGGGTAGTGCTTGATGCTGGTTAGTCTTACCATTTCATTTAATTGGCTGTGAAGCATTTTGCCTGTGTTGCTAAATCCCTTTCCTCTGAAAACATAAGTAACAAGCAAACAAAATGTGCTGGCACTTTTTTGACAACATCTTTAATCTCAAGTTTGGCATATTCATATTTGCTAACAAATGCATCTATCATGTCAGCTATCGTGGAATGAGAGAGATTTCTCTAAGGAACATTTTTTTGCCAAAATAGGGCAACATAGAGTTCTGTTGCCCTGTTCTGTTGTTTTGGTTTTTTTTTTCCTCTGAATCTTATACTCTGTTCCCACTTAAAAGAACAGTTGTCAGTTCAGCCTGCTCCAGGCCTGCTCAGCAGCTAAATGCTTGCAGCTGTGCTCCCAATCAGCGCCATCCAGGGAAGGGGGAAAGAGAAATGAGAGACACACTTGTGGGTTGGGACCTAGACCTGAAACAGCTTTAATGAAACAATGATGATAATAAGGAAAATAATATTAATAAGAAAATAATAAAATATATACAAATATATATTATTATATATTTTTTATATATATACACTATATATATTCTACATATTATATATATGCCTTCATGCCCTCCATTGACTACATCACCATTGATGGTGCAGAGCAGGCATGGGGAAAGGTCCATGGCTGTATTCAGCAGAATGTGGCAACTGGATTCGGGAATGCATGGGTCTGGGATCAGAGGCAAAAGGACAGATGAGGTCCCTGTTAAACCCAGCCATGGAGGAAGAAAGCATAACTCTCAAAATCCCTCAGTTTATGCTGAGTATGAGATATATGGAATGGAATAATCTGTTGGTCAGTTTTGGATCTTCAGTCCACCCCCTCCCTGCAGGTGTGACCCTTTTTTGCTTCTTTTGACTTGCAGCATTCCACCAACTCAAAAGTAACCTTGATATCCATAGAAATAAATATAACTTATGGCCTTTCTGCATACAAATGCCCGATTACTTTAGTGATAATTATGAATTTTAAGTGTTATCATTTCCAGAGACAGACACTGTCTGAAAAAATGCGGTTAACTTCCTGAAAATGAAGTTAATTAGACGAGGCTTAGCTGAGAAGTTAGAAAATTATTTCTGCTTTAGCTTAAAAAATAGTAATGTTTCTTTTTGAACTCAAACTGTTCAGAGATTTTCAAATGGAAGAAAGGACAGAAATCCAGCTGACTGAATGGCTTTCATCAAGACGTCCTTCTACTGCAAGATCAGATGTACTGTGCCCAGATTTTTCTACTGAAATACTTGTCCAGTCTGTTTTCAATGATTTACAAACAGGAATTTCCATTACTAAAGGGATTATTCTTTGTCCTGAACAAAGCATGGGAGAACTCCCAAGAGAAAGGCCTACCCTGTAGCACCTAGTGGGATATATTCAGGGACAAGGGAAAGGGGAGGTGACATTTAGACTTGTAACCACAGTATAACTGAGGTAAATAACATTTCCATTTGTCAGTTTGGTTACCAAGTTCTCTTGCTCTCCTCTGTTCAGAGCAATATGGTCTGCTGTTGTATTTATGCAATGCCTGCCGTCAAATGGCTCAGCTCCCTGTTTAAATTAAAAGTGATTGGAACTGAGTTTAATTGGACTTGGGGTGAGGGCAGGGAGGGTGGCAGCTGATCCCCTGTGTTGACTTCAAGAGGATTCTAAAACAACTTTTTATCGTACCTGCAAACTGTTGGGAGTCAGGGAACAGCCTGGATGAGCAGTGACTTCTGCTGGTTTTGTGTGTGGGCTCTTATGAGAACAGTGCAAGTGTTTCTGCAGTGACTTCTTGAATGAGTGTGCCATGCTTCTCATCTAGCCTGGTATTACATCTCTGGGAACTGTCCTTCCCACCTACAGAAAGAATTCTTTCACCATTGCTGCCTCTCTGATCCCAGTCCTACAAAGAGACAGTCTTTCTTCCCTGCCATTTCCTACCTTTCACTCTCCCTTAAGAAAAAAACCTATTCTCTTAGTGTACCTCAAAAGCCTAGGGCAAATTTGGCTTCATTTGGCTTATATGATATGACTCGGTTCTTACATTTCAGAACTGAATTCTGACTTCTGTAATTCCTTGCTGGCAGGATGCAGCAGAGAGCTGCTTTGTCTCTGGAACTGTCAGGAATCAGATTTGTGATTCCAGAATTCAGTCTGTTGTGTCCCTTCCATTCCTAAGCTGATCCTTGTTGTCAGTATAGTTTATTGTCCACTTTTAACTGCCTCTAAAACATTCAAGAGAAGACTTTAATTCTCGCCAGCCATTGTTGTCTGTATAGGTGAGAGTTTGCATTGTGTTGCATTTCCATGTATTCTAGAGTGAAAACAAGACTCTTTCCTGAATGCATGCAATGCTAGCAGGAAAAGTATTTCATATATTTTCAAGGAGTAATAAGTGCTGCCCTGACTTTTGGCTGAAGATACAGGAAAGGAGAATGAATTTATAAGAAATTGCTCTAGCGTTATCTGTTTGCAAACTACCTAATGTTTTACTATTCAGGACACAGAGTAGAAAAAAGAACGTATCCATTTCATCAGTCTTGTTACTTAATAACATTTATTGCAGCACAACACAGAATTGTAGAATAAACTTTGCCAACTAGAATTTGTCACACACTGAGTAGTTGTAAATGGTACTTTATGATATTTCAATAATTCATCCAGATCTTAGCTATTCACTCCTAAGAGAAATGGAAAGCTGTTCAGTAATATTTATCCATTAGGAATGTTTATCACTCTGACTAGTGAAAATCTTGGCAAGAAGAGAAGCAAGCTGTCATAATAGGCCCTTCTTACTTCAAGGAAATGAATGTAATTGTGTGCTAATTGTTTTTCTTCTGTTTTCTTTCATTTTATGCAGAACTTTCCTTTTTGTTAGAGATGGTAACCCGAATAAAAGGAATGTGCACAATGAGACATCTATGCACTTACTGTGTATGGGACCTCAGATCATGATCTCAGAAGGAGCTCTTCATCCTCGCCTGACACGACCCTCAGAAGACGACTGCAGAAGAGCAGATTGCCTGCAAATGATCCTGAAGTGGAAGGGAGCAAAGCTGGATGAAGGACAGTATGAACGAGCAGCCATTGATGCTGTTGATAACAAAAAAAATACACCTTTGCACTATGCTGCTGCCTCAGGGATGAAAACCTGTGTTGAGGTAAAAGTTCATATATAGTCACATCAATACACTGCTATTAGTAAATGGCATGAACAATTTCACAAAGCTGATTCACAGATAAAAAGATCTGATGTAGTATACTAAATTAACTTTTATAATCCTGGTTTCCATTAATTGGAAAAATTACAAAGGCAAGAAGCCCAAAATGTACACTGTATATAGAGAACTGTATATAACTGTAACTCAATAACTGTACATAGAGAACAATGAAAAAAAATGGATTACATATATACTCCCTTCATGATATAACTTTCTCAGCACAAAGGAGACTCATGTAGGCTTTTAAAAACTGGAAATAATTACAAGTCTGTAACGCTGGAGAAAAAAATTTTAAAGATAGGCATAAGCATAGCTACATGTGAAAAAAGAAGTGAAATAACTGCCTCTGAGAAAATTAGAGGTCTGTAGCTGATACTGGGGAATGTTGTTCATGTTTCAAGAATAGGTTTCATGTCTTTCATTTGCAGTGCCCAGCCTTTTTAAAGCATGCCGTGCATCTGTGCAATCATACTTAAATGTAATTAGCTTTCTACACATTTAAAATAACTTTAATGTTTGTAAAAGTAGTGAGTAGTAATGAGTAATTGGGAAGTCATAATGACTTTGGAGGTCTCCCATGAAATTCATTTTTAACCTGTATCAAATAATGAGGACTAGTATTTAATTGTGCTGATAATTTAATTTAAAGAACACGAGAACAAACACCTAACATTTTCAGAAGTCTATTATAAAATCAAGATTTGTATTTTGAATAGTAATGATGAATTCAGTTATGCATTTGCATGCAAAATTTTGGTTATTTTTCTTCTGTGTATAACATCACATTTATTGAGACTACACTCTTTATTCACCTCATTATTCACCTGCTTTTCTGGACAACTTCTGCATATCTTAAACAGTCAGGACCTGGCACTTGTGGAACTTCACTGGTGACTTCTCACTGCAGTAAAAACTAGTGCTCTCCCTGTACTTCCCTGATTTTTCCTGGAGCTATTTTTAATAGTGATGTTGCGTCTCTCACCTTCTAACCTTGTACCATGACAGATTTAATCAATAAGTTGCAATTTATAATAAATAATTCAGAAGTTTCGTGTTTGAGTTCATGAATGAGTACCATCTGGTATCTTAGTATTTGGTTTATTAGTTGTTCTAGAATCTCTTCTGCTGATACTTCAATTTGAAACAGACTTTCTTTTGAGAATCTTGATTCCAACAATTCATGTCATTTTTCTGCTTTATGTTGTTTGAGATTGGTTTTGCACTTTGTCCAGTGACTGACCTTACAAACTCATTGACAGATTTACTGTGTGATGTTTTAAAATGATTTATTTGGAGTTGTTATGCACTCCGCATGCTGTTCAAAAAACATTCAGAGCCTTCTTTATTGTGATTTTACATTTGCCTTTGCCAGATTTTCTTCTTTACATATTCTTCACCTGGAGACAACTTCTGGTTTTTATTACTGATATGATTCTGGCCTGTTGTTCTGCCTTCAAATTCTTCCAATATTTCTAGGATTTTTTCCATGCTTTTACTTAGTACCACTTTCTGAAATTAGGCAGTGGTTTGTTTGTCTTCTTTCTGATTCTGCAAGAATAATGAATTTAAGAACATTTTGGGTATTAATATCAAGTGGTTCTTTGATGGTAACATTTTGAATTACCAACATTTACCCTCTCAGTAAAGAAATGCTTCCTAATGTCCTGTCTAAACGTCCCCTGGCACAGCTTTGAACTATTGCCATGTGTCCTATCACTAAATAATGTTCACTTGAGTTTGTCTCTCTGATCCCTTGCTTAGTACAGAGAGGAATTAAGAGAATGCTGCTATTAGATTCTGATATTTAACCCCCTTTATCACAGCCTAAATCTTGCCCCTGTACTTCCTTTCCTCTCTGCCCTGTGTTGTTACAGCTCAGCAAGCTCCCTGTTTGACGCTGTTTGTCTTTAACACGTCCCTAGAAATTATTTACATGCTTACTGAGTTTCATCAGGGAGACGACTCACTAAGCAGTCTTTACTAGTTGAATTAGACTCAGACTCAGCTAATAATGTACTTGGTAACTGAATTACACACAGGTATTGCCTGGCTCTTCCTGTCAACTAGAATTAATCTTTCTTTATTTGTGTGGTTATATGATTGATGTAGCGCCTCTTTTGCTGTTATTGATTTGTGTACAAATATCAAGTGATGACCTAGGTCTGTGTTAATGCTGCTTTTATCTTGTTTGTTAACTATTAATTCTTTTTAGATTTGATAAACAAAAATATTAATTGCAAAGGACTGTGCCCTCTTCTCTTGCTCTCTTTTTTAATGTCATTTGTTTAATCCAGCTGACTGATAAATTCTGGCTACAGGGATTTTCAGTCACAGTTGTTGTATGTAGCCTTCTCCAGGAAGATCCATTTGCTTTTAAACATTATTGTACATTAGAGGACAAATGTGCATGTCACATCAGAAAATGACATGTATTGGGATTTAGCATTTAATGACTTTTTTGAGCAAAGTTGTTGAAAAACACTCCTATAAAATGGTTTGATGTGAGAATGTTCCCTTCTGGTAGAGGAATAGTAAACAGAAAGTCTGGTAACCAATTCCCAACATATTTGAATTTCTGGTATTTACAAGCTCACTTATTCACATTATTGAAATATTATGTCTATTACACTGATTTGTAAAGTGCTTACTGTTGGACCCATATCAATATATACTGCAAAAAGAAGGAACAATTACATTATCCACAGAAACTCTTATTTCTTAATCTTCTCTCTATATAAGTGTATTTAAGATCCTCAGGTAACTTAAACTTCAGATTTACAAGGGATTTGAGGAAGCAGTCTTCTGCCCCAGTCATTCTGCCTTCATGGCCCCAAATGTGGCTCTACAGTTGTATTAGAGGTAAACACAGTTGTTCAAAAGTTTCGATTTCAAGAGCATGACGCAAATGGGCTCACAACAGAAGATTCAGGCAGACTATAATGTCAAAAAGAATTATAGTTGTGGCAGAGTAGATTGTGGTTCTGGATCTGGGCTTCAGCTTTTAACTGCAGACTGTAAAATCAATTGGTTTTAAACTTACCATGGAATTTCAAGGTTTGTGTTTCTTCATAAATTATCATTCTATTTCTCACTGGCTGTAATATGATTCATTAGATTAATCCAGCCGCTAGACTGCTAGTTCCCCATTTAATTACATAAACTGTGTTGTATTATGACAATACATACTGTCCAATTGAGTAAACAATTTCTGACTCTAATTTGCTTTCAGTTTGTCATTGAAGAAGAATTTACAGTTTGATCCACATGGATTGCTCTTTGCCACAGTTTGGATACAGATATTTAGTCTAACTAGGCATGGTTAAAAAAAAAAAAAAAAAAAATTAAAAACATAATAGAGTATACCCCCAGGTTCAAACTCTGTTATGTGTCCTACAATAGGATAGAGGGCCTTGGATCCTTCAATAGTATCTGAGGTATTTTGAGTCCTCCAGTATAGTCTGTAGTCTGTCGAACTCCTCCAGCAGGAAACAGGATTATGAACAGGGATATTACATTATGAAAAGCCCAAAACAGAGCTTAGTGAGGAATTCAACAACGATCCCTTTATTCCTGGAAGTATTTGAGGATTAAAATTCTTAACAAAACGAGATGAAAACCTGAGTTGCCTAATCCTCAAGTTGTCTTCCCTCTCTCCAGTAAACTGAAGGTTACTTAGAACCTCAGGAGCACCTATTGCTTTTCTTCTTCACTGCCTGCCTGGTTTTGTGGTGGTTACTTTCACTTCAGAGCAGCATTCCTCTTTAGTCTCCTTCTTTTTCCATAGCTTTGCATCTTCTTCTGTATCTTCTTTTCTTCTCTTGTATCTTCTCCTGTCCCCACGACACCTACACAAGGAAAGGAAAAAAACAAGCATAATACCTTGTGGATGAACCACCTACTAGTTGATTTCTTCAGAGCTGGTAATCAAATGTTCAATCTTGGTCCAACTCCATTCACGTGTTAAATTTCTCTTTTGAGCAGAACAGCTGTGTGGAACCCATTGCTAAAGATAGTTTGGACAAAGTGAAAGTGCTTATCTCAAAATACTGAACAGAAAAAAACCTTAACTTTCATGCTGAATAGATTTGATTTTATGCAGCTATATTCCACTCTGTCCTGTTATATTTGGCACATTAAATGGCATTTTCATGTTTTTTTTAAATTAGTAATGTAATCCTCATCGTGTGTACTAGGTTTTGAGCTTCGTAGGTCTATGGAGTGTTCTTTCAATTGTGTTTATCGCTTTTCTTCCTCTGTTGGTGTCTTAGTTGCCTCAGTTAAATTTTTGTTGGAGTTTAAAATGTAGTGACTGGATGTGACGCTTCGGTTAACAAAGTTTTACCAATGTTACAAAGTCTAGGTAGAACAAGGTAACTGTAGGCTGGTCCACTGTTCGCCTTTAAAATCTGTGGCATTTGTTGTCCTTTCTTAAATCAGTTTGTAAGGTAATGAGAGCAGCAAAAATAAGTGTTTATTAGCTAGAGACTCCGTTTCTGAGTGGTTACTGGCATGGGACAAGGTTGCTGAAAAGGCACAGTAGTAGGCCATATTAGAATTATTAGAATTAGAATTCTTTCATTTCGCTTTTCTCATGTCCTTAAAAATAAGATATTGCCACCAGGAGTATTATATGCTGTCTGTGAATTGGTGCCCCATCTTCCCTCTTACTCCCTCTTACTTACTTCCAACTTACTCTCCCATCTTCTGTCACTAGCAGTGTACTGGTGCAGGGAAGAATGATGGAGTTACACCGATATATAAAGAATACTTAAAGCATCTAGCTTCATCTTGCCAGGTACTTGAAGACCTCAAGCCCCTCATTTTCTATGGAGCACTATCCATATCAGTAGAGCAGAATTTTAGTGTTTCAGACCTAACAGAGACATGTTGTACAGCATTACCTTGTAACGCATTTCTGACAGTTTCTGGTTCCATAGATGTAAGGTGGGTATAGATATAATTCTGTATGAAATCAAGCAGTAATTTATGTAATGAAAACAGAGAATCTTTGTTTGCCAAAGAACATTGCTATGATATTTGTTTCTTCTTTCTATTTTCCTTTTTCTTTTTTTATTATTCTTTTCTCAGCTGACTTGTCTTCAGGGTATTATTAGAGTTGGTAATTAATAACTATTTACTCTGCTGTTTTACTTTTCAGCTTCTGGTAAAACATGGCGGAGATTTGTTTGCAGAAAATGAAAATAAAGATACCCCGTGTGACTGTGCAGAGAAACAACATCATAAAGAGCTGGCTCTTAATCTGGAATCTCGAATGGTATTTTCACGTGATCCTGAAGCTGAAAGCATTGAAGCTGAATATGCTGCTTTAGACAAAAAAGAGGTCAGAGGATACTTTAAATTTGGGATGTTGTACACATTTATATTTGTAGCAATTACATTGTGATGAAACTCAGAAGTTTTTCAGTAGGTGCGGTGCTTTTTACTCTGTATTTGTAAACCATTTGATATTGACAGTGTTCCTTGTATCTTTGAAGTTAAGATCGGAGAATGTAACAAAACTGTTGTCAAAACTGAAGAGAAGTTTTATTCATTTACTTAATTATGTGGACTGGCTTGAAAGTGTTGCAGGCTGTGAGGCTTGAAATGCAGTGAGACCAGTAAGCTGGGAAACAGTTGCTCTAAACCAAACATTTTTTTACATATTTTTATTTCTTAAGGTGCTTGTCTGTCTGAAAATGATAAATTCTGAAATGGAGAAAATCTGTGGGATAGAGTGTTCTGGTGGGTCTTCCTAGACTGACACTGGGTTGAATGTCACCAAAAAAACAACTGAGTAGTGCAGGATTTCAAAACAGTGCGTTTTCTTTCTTATTTTATAACACGATGCCTGAAGCTACTGCATACCAGAATTTGTATGAAAAACAGGTAATAACAGATGTTGTTATTTTAAAGTCAATTTTTGAAAGAGAGAGAGACAATTCACTGACACAAATCTGCTTCAATAATGGTGTACCTTCCAGAAGACTGTGATTTGTGAAGGACAGCTTGACCAGAGATTCTGCATAAAAACTCCCTCCCCCATCAATTATCAGATTTTAAGTAACTAAAAATCTAAATAAGAATACATAGTTAATATATAAGTAAATTATATGATTCAGTAAAGTATTTCTGCGTAAATTGAAGGACAGTAGAGTTCTTTGTGGCTGCTCCCTTCAAAAGCATCATGGCCTTGCCTTTACTAGCTTATGACCTAATGGCATTTAAAAGAAAAGTAATTCACGTTTAGGTATGAGTAGGCTTATATCATTTTTACTGTTTGCCTGAAAAATGCCATAGAATGGTTTGGGTTCGAAGGGACCTTAAAGATCATCCAGTTCCAACCCCTCTGCCATGGGCAGGAACACCTCCCACGAGATCAGGCTCAGGGGCACCATCCAACCTGGCCTTGAACACCTCCGGGGGAGGGGAGGTGCATCCCCAGCTTCCCTGATCAGCCTATTCCAGTACCTCACCACCTTCATCATGAAGAATTTTTTCCTAATGTCTAATCTAAATCTCCACCCTTCCAATTTAAAGCCATTTCCCCTTGTCCTATCACTACATGACCTTGTAAAAAGTCCCTCCCCAGCAAATGGTCACTTTATTTGAAAAATGCCATGCACGGTCAGTTTTATTTGAAAGTAAGAAAGTCTTTGTACTGTTCAATTCATTTTCTGGCTAATTTTCTTGAATAAATTCAAACATAAACAATCTTAATTAAATTCTTTTAAGATGGGGTTTAATATACTTGAATTGTACTTTGAAATAACAAATGTAATTAACACAGTATAGTTTATCTGAATATTCCCATACAGAGCCACCCAGATTGTTGTAAGACTATAGTTTGACGTTTTATTTTCTTCGTTGACCAAACCACTTTAAAAGACTGCAGCAGTTGCCTGCCACTATTACACTTTGCCACTCCTTTGGTTATACAAGTAGAACTATTTGGATGGTTGTGCTGTCAACTGCATCACAGCAATGATTTGTCTTAAAAGAATAAAAGGTTTTAAAGAGCATTAATATGCAACTGTTTTATTTAACCCGAATATTTTTTATCATTATATTTATACCATGTGTTTGCTGGCATATGCACCAGCACAGCTAGGAGAAGAGTGAACTTAGAAATATAGGTGTAGCAAATCAAGAACCGCTTGAACGGGATTTTTGGCAGGAGAAAATAGTGTCCCATAACTGTTTGATGTAGATGCTTGGAGCAAGATGAGATTAAAGACTTGATAGTTAGAAAGGACTGGAGTAAAAGGTAATCATGTTAACGAGATGCCAAGAGGTGTAGCCAGGGGAAGTTAATCTTCTAGTCTTAACCTTCAGGGCAGCCAAAATGGGTTGGGAAAAAAAAGCCTTAGAAAGACTAGCACTGGACTGCAGTCCAAATAACTACATGTCTTCATTCTCCAGGTCTGTGGACAAATGTCTGGGCTGGGCAGTGAAAGTTGCGCTTAGCACTGGCTATGGTGATGCATCCAGCTGTTATCTTAATGTCACGTGAGAAGTGATCCAAAAGCTTTCCCCAGAACATATATCCTTCAGCAGAATTGGCCCTCAAAGGTGGTCCTCTGCTTTTGTTTTCACAATTTCATTTTTCAAAAATATTAAGCACTGAGGGAAGCAAATGCAAAATGCTTGTTTAACACAGTATTTGGGTTGTAATTGTTCAGTAATGCCCTTTAATATCCTTCCAAAACACACCAAAAAAAAATTCATAAAGAATTAAGAAACTTTGAAGCGCCAAGAAATGCATTTTCAAAGTCATTGCATCTCTGGAATGAAGGTTAGAGGAAGAGATAACACATCTAAAAACTATTCCAGGTAAAACAGCCAAATGGTCTTAATTCCAGTATTTATGATATGTGCAGTAGTATCTGGAATTATTGTGTGCAATATCTCCCCTTCCAGACCTGCCATGTGTACAGCAGAAAATAATCCTCTTTCTCATACAGAGCAAAAGATTTTTGTAGTGCTCTGTTCAGTGTCATTGAATTAAGCGTGTATACTCAGAGTAGTAACAAAGCTTTGTTTCTGGTATTGAGAACCAGTTCATGTTGTTCTTCACGTTGAAATATTACCAAGGAGTTATGTGAGTCCTCACGTTCAGAATTGCAGCGCCCATCATAGTGGAAAAAATAGCTTGCACTTACCTTTCTTTGATTATAGAGGCTTTCAAGCTGTTAAGATGTACAGGTTGCTGAGTAGACCTACATTTCAAGTTTGAGAACCCGACTGCAAAGAGCTGTTCATCTTCAGTCAGTTCAATTTACTCTTTTCACAAGGGTTTCTGAATAAAATCCATCTCTGTCATACGTTTACCTAGCCTTTTAAAATCTCATTCTACTAGTGTTCCCTGAAGAATATTTTTAAAGCAACACTTCTTTTTTGCTTTTTTTCAGTACACCTCAAACATTTTTAGTGAGAATGCTGTTAAAGAAGGGTAACAAACGGGCCCTAATATAAACACAAACATGATTATTGCTAAGTGCATTTCAACAAAATGCAGTTTGGAGGGAAGGCCGTGTACCAACACACAAATAACCTGCTTTTCCCTATGTAAAATGGAAATGCCAACTATTTTAAGAACAGAGTATAAAGTATGACTCTCTTAGCGGCATAGTTACTTGTAGGGAAAGAATACCCACCTATGATGCCTCAGCAGTGGAAAGGTTGTTAGAAAACAAGCCAGAAGAATATTTCAGGTTGCCTTCTTTGTAGTGATTATTTTCTCTTACTTTTTTGGAGACTGTTTATCAACAAAGTATCTCTTTTACAGAAAAATCTTAAGTTTATATCGATCTTTTAAATCTAATTAAGTTGTAATAAATAATATGACTGTAACTAATTATTTTTTAAACTGTTTTTACAGATTTTGGTTGTTTTATTTGCACAGTCTTTCAATTTGCTCTTTATTCTAGCATGGGAGCATATTTGTTTTGGTGTTGTATCCCTGGAAGATAACAGGCCCCTTCATTTCAATCACATCATGCAGTGTTTTACACTTACGTAAGAAACACCTGGGAATGAGCAGGTCGTCCAGAACAGTTTTGGCTCTCAGTCAGACTCAGAGAAATATTTTGTGCAATAACAAAGTATATAATTAGTTCATTTTACATGTGCCACTGAATACTGCAGAAATGTGCTGCTAGTGAATGGATCACAGATTTATTGAGTGTATAGTAATTGGAATGGTTTTATTCAGTTTCAGAATTGATGTCATATAAAAATATGTATAATGCAAATATAATAAATACAAAGAGTTCTCTAAACTGATTAAAACATACTTTATCTCTACAGATAGATAATGGTTTATTAAGTGAAAGTAGAGAAAAGACTACAGGTAGTTGAGATATATAAGCATAGATATACATATAGTGTATACACTTGTATTTGAATGAGTTAAATGGAGCATAGATAATTTTTATTTTTTTTAAATATATGACTCCATTAACTATAGAACTCCATCCACCCATAAAGGAGGATATTTACATGAAGTATATTTGATGCTATTTAATTATGCAGTCATCGCTGTAGCAAAGAGTTACTTTGCCCTTGTGTGTTTTAATGGTACTTTAAAAGTGAAGAAAATAATAATAGTTTGAAATGAACTGTTAAAATAATCAGCCTACATATTGAAAGTACATTCAGGAAAAAAACAGTTACAAAATTTATGATGTTTAAATATTAGTAGTAAAAAATTGAGAAGAAAATAGTTTAAAAGAAGGAGTTTTGAGAATAAAAAAAGGACTGAAATCTGTAGTAGGAATTACCGGTGCATTAAAGTAGTATTTCAAATAGTATGTTCCCAAATCATTATATAGTTAAATGATGCTAATATTGAACAATTTCACAGCAAATATCAATAAAGAGCTCCTCCACAAATGAGTATTAAAGGAGGTCCCTGAGCATCTTGAGCTGTAATCAAAATCCTTTGCAGTATGTGGTGGTGCACAGCTAAGTCATTAATCCTTGAAGTAGTTAAAACCAAACCTCTTGGACGTTACATAAAGGATATAAATCCTTATAACTAAAGGTTATGTCTTTGCAAGTCTCTACAAGACTATGTCTTGTATACATGAACATTTTTTTAGGAGTTCTCATTGTAGAAAGCCTTCACTTTCCCGATTAAACTACTTAGAATCATAGAATCACTAGTTTGGAAAAGACCTCTAGGATCATCAAGTCCAACCATTCCTATCAACCACTAAACCATGTCCCTGAGCACCTAGCCGCCTTCTAAATGCCTCCAGGGAAGGTGACTCAACCACCTCCCTGGGCAGCCTCTGCCAATGCCCAATGACCCTTTCTGCGAAAAAGTTTTTCCTGATGTCCAGCCTGAACCTCCCCTGGCACAGCTTGAGGCCATTCCCCCTTGTCCTGTCACTTGGGAGAAGAGACCAGCACCCTGCTCTCTACAACCTCCTTTCAGGTAGTTGTAGAGAATAATAAGGTCTCCCCTCAGCCTTCTCTTCTCCAGGCTAAACAACCCCAATTCCCTCATCTGCTCCTCCACCAGCTTCGTTGCTTTTCTCTGGACACACTCTGGAGCCTCAACATCCTTCTTGAAGCAAGGGACCCAGCCTAAAAGTTCCTTTCTTTGAGTTTCTTCTGTGGTTTTATAAATTATTTTGTGAAACAAATGTTTAAAGTTTCAAACACATTCTTAAGAAATATTTCCCTCATTTCTTAAAAAGATAAAATTCTTAAAAACTGCAGGATCCCAGTATCCCTGCTAGGTTGTGTGGAGTGGTCCTGCTGAGATAATGCAGTAGTCTCTTACTCAAGGGAGGTGATTGCTGGTGATTGACCTGGAACCAATCAGTTAAATATAATTTTGAGCATATCTGCAGGATAAAGGACTAGGTCCTAAAATTTGTGTGTACATAGCAGGTTTAACAGAAAAGACATTCCTTTTTATGATATGTCTGGTCTTCAGGAAGTGAGTACTGTTGTGCTTTACAATTGCAGTTCAAAATGCCATTCAGATTCAGTCAAGACAACTTACTCTTTGCTTCCATCTTTTTAGTATGTTCCTGAAATTACAATCATCCAGGGACCCAGCTGTTTGTATGCCTGTCTCTCTGATATGTTCTTATAAATGATCTCTTTTGTAAGAAATTAAATAGGTCAGTCACATTTCAGCGTGCTATGAATCAAGTGGTCCAGATTTATTTCAGTGCAAGCCGTTAATATTCAGGTTGTCCTTTACTGAGTCATGCATGATCAGCAATGGAAGGGCATACAGCAACTTCCTGAACTTGGGCAATCAAGATAAAGGTCAGGATACTTGTCCATTTCTCTTCTGCTTTTCTCGCTTTCTCAAAAAGGACAAAAACCCAGTCATGGCACCATATTATCCTTGCCAATCACAAAGTTTCTGCTTTTATATTACTGACTAAATTACAGAAGACATCCTTGTGGGAGTCAGTTATGTTTTTAGATGCATTTTATAAATTTTAGTATGATATCTAGAACGTAGGAAACATGTTATGTTTTTAGAGTAGGTATCTCAAAAGAAGAAAATTATTTAGAGGCCCAGGGTATCCATTTCTCCACATCTCTTATGCCTTCTGCTTGTTATCCTCAAAGAGTTATGCGCACAGTAGACTTTTACTTAGATTGCAAGCTTCCAAGGACAGAACTGTTTTTTTTTCATGTCTGTGTATGTATGTGTGCCTACATGTGTGTGCATATTATCTGGTACTGGAGCGTCCTGGACTATGCTTTACATAAAATCAAACTAAAGACAGTAAAATAACGTTGCATGGTCTTAACTGTGGCTCTCTGTTATCACTGCTGCTCTGTGTCCTTTCTTCTCCAAATTGGTGAAGACAGTTGCCATTTGGTGGCCAGGTTCCTAATTAGTCCTGAGCATGTACCGGTTTTATGTCTATCTTTTTGTTAGCTGTCCTTTATATAAATAAAACCAGTACATGTAAGAATAATTTTTTTTTTACACACCCTTTGTATCCATTCACTGTGTATATCCCACCCCTTGTTTCTCTTTCTCTCCATCTTTTGGGCATTTTCACTTTGCAACACTAACAATAGACTATTTGCTGTCAGGTTCTTCCTTTCTTAGTTTTAAGAAGCAGTCTGTATGCATCTCTAGTATCTTGGTTGGAACTAGTCCAGAATGCTAAAACTATTGCCTTTCTGTCTTTCTAATTTGACCTTTATTTTATTCTGTAATAAGGGGATGGAGCTCCAGACGAGGAAGGCATCTGGATGATGCTTTGACTGTGTAGGGCTATCAGAGTTGGCCACTCTTTCTCAAAGAGAGTTTTGACATCTTCATGTATGATGAATCCCTAATCTTGGAATATTCAAAAGCCATCTGGACATGGTCCTGGGAAGCTGGCTGTAGGTGGCCCTGCTTGAGCAAGAGGGCTTGGACCAGGTGACATCCGCAGGTTCCTTCCAATCTCAACCATTCTGTGTTTCTGTGAACCTCTAACTGCAGGTCTCATCTATCCTAGCCATGGTTGATTGCTCCAGTTCTGCAAGGGTGGATATTGCCTTAAAAGCCCTGTACCTCATTCTGTTCACAAGCATATCCCTTCTTACAACCCAATGTCTCAACGTACCCTCTTCCAGATCAATTCAGTGGGTCTCAAGTCATGTACAAAGTTAGTTAGATCAGAGGATCTATATGCGATATGTTAACCTGCCCTTTCTTTTGCTCTCCCCTGAAATCTTTAGTTCAAATCCAGTCACGTATTTTCATACCCATGCCACAGTATTTGAGGTTTAATCACTTCAAATTTCAGCTAGATTATGTGAAAATGTTAGGCTAGTTCGTCATTTGAAGGTGGCCTCCAACTATAATGGAGAACTCTAAAGATACTGACTTATATTTTGAAATGTACAAAGATCCTACTATAAATATTGAAAAATGACAGTGTTTCCATATAGCTTTGCATCATCGTTGGTCTGCACAATGAATAGATTTTGTCATATATTACCACACAGTTGAGATGATGATCAGTAACAGTGCTCTGAGTGTTTTCATTTTAATATGAAATTGGAGACTAACTGGAAAATACTACTAGATGTAAATTGTCTTTCTTCTTCTTCTCAAAGCCATATGAGGGGCTAAGACTTCAGGACCTGCGAAGGCTTAAAGATATGCTGATTGTGGAATCTGCTGACATGCTCCAAGCCCCACTGTTTACGGCAGAAGCTCTACTTCGGGCACATGGTAATCCAAAAACTTAAAGACTAAAGAAACTGTCTTCGGCATAGTCAGAATTGCAGCTATATGCTTACTTGTTATTTCCAAGTAAAAGAGAAATAACAGTTAATCAAATACCAGAAGCAGAAAGAAATGCGGCTGCAGTATGTCAAAAAGCATTGAGGCAGACAAGGAGGCTGGTAGGAAAGTGATCCAAGCTAGGAATTATAATGGAAGACATTAACTTACGCAGTGTGGAAAAACAGAGCCTTCTTGTTTTCGTGAGAGACATGGAAGTGGAACTTCCACGGTTTTATATGTCAAAAAGTCAAAGTCGTTGTACCTTTTTTTTGTCAGACCATTTGTTTTCTGCCGCTACATATTTGTGGATAGAAGTACATCAATTTTTTTTAGGATTTTTTTATTGTTTTGTTACAATCAGAACAGTCTGACCATTGTAATAAATGGTTAGAAGTTGCCTTGGGGTTGAGATCTTACGAGTGTATGTCCTTTGGAGGATTTTTATAGTTACTCTTTTCATACAGGGTATAGTTTTCTATGTGTATATCTGTAACTAGTTTAATTTTACTGAAATCAGCCTATGCTCTTGTCATGTAATTTAAACTGGGGTTGCCAGAATGGGAGTATACTGGACTCAGTGTGTTCAGTCCAAGCAAAAGTATCTGTCTCAAACGCTGTGGAAGCTTTAGGCTTTGATTCAGTATTCAAAACTTATGCTTACTGAAGCATCTGTATTGTTACTGTATGCCACTGGAACTGCTTAGGCAGTTCATGGTTTGCATGTTCATTGCTGGATTAAGCTTCCATAACCTGTTATTTCTGTGGGATCCTTGTGAAAGCAAAATGGCAAGAGTAAAATAGGGAAACATTGTTTTAAACCCACGACATTTTCCAGACTTTCGTGAGAAGGTATGGTACCTAAAACTCATCTGTTTTACTTTATTTTCAGTAGTGGGTATTTCTGTTCCTTTTAATAGTGAATTAAGTCAACATAACTTGTGTATCTGATGGTATTTAAGGCACAGTCTTTGTATATATGTTTTTTTAACGCTGATTATTTGCTTAATTCTTATAATGTATTTATAATACGTGCACTATTTGAATGCTATTTTGGATTCTCAGAACACTTTTGTTTCTAAAAATTTGACTGAATGGGTAGGCAGATTCTGTACCCTGTGCAGATATTTTGAAGAAAAAAATGGTAACAGAACTATTCAAATCACAGTACAGTCATATTAAGTCCAAAAGCAGTGAGGTTGATATAAACTGTGGAGAAATGTCTGCCAGCATCTAGAGAGCAGGAGTTGAAAGGGGAGAAGAAATCGGTCTGTGTTGCAAAGGTCGTTCTTCTGATGTTGCCTTAGTGATGTTGCGGTAGCTTGATGCAATTGGCCAGTGCAGAGAAAGAAGCACAGGCAATTTGCAAGTCATGAGAAAGTTAACTGGTTTGCCTGCAGCTGTAGTCACACACTGAAAATTATTCAAACATAATTTATTTTACATGAAGTGAAGACGTAGAATTGGTTCAGACTGGTAAAAGGGATAACTGAGCCTTTCGGAAAGGTTTAGACAATTAGGAAACAGCAAATGCCAAACTGTAATGTTTTCACATTTAACCTTGAAATCCATAAAAGAATAATGTGAAATCTTAACTTAATTCATATATTATTTATGAAAAGCGTGTTTTAAATTCTTGGAAAGACCATTGTTATGTAAGACTTTTTAACAGTTTACAGACATGTAATATTTAATCCATCAAACTTTGCTTTCTTTTATCAAACAACTACATCAATTCGTTGACACAGGCCAGGAGGGTTAAGAGTAGAGTGGGTTTTGGTTTGGTTTTTTTTGTAATTATGAGACAGAATTATGTAGAGTTAGATCAAGATAAAAAATGTTGTTATGGCAATCATGACAATAAATAACTTTAGAGTTTTTCTCCAAGGATTTTTTTCAACATTGTTCTTTCTCTTCTGTCCATGAGACAGCAGTTGATTTCAGGGTAAAAAAAGGCAGTTCAACAAACTATGTCAGATTTTACTAAAACTCATAAATTAGTAAAGAAAGCACAGTGAAAGCCATTTAGTGGCATATCTTAATCCTGGGTAATTTTAAAGATACACTACAAACAAAGGAGCTCAAGAAAACTTTCAGCATTTTTTTTGTCTTAGCGTCAGTTAACTCACCTCTGAAAGACTATAAGCTCAGGGTAATTTGAAAAATGCTAGTAACATTTATCTTTTTTGAAGTGTAAATATGTTTAGGATCCATGTCTTTAAATAAATGAAATTCAACTAACCCATGATATGTTTTAGCTTAGATAAGTAAACACCTGAGCAATCATCTCCAGTTAAAAGACTCTTTTGCCTGTTAGGAAGGAGCAGATTTTAGTACGATAGCAATTGTTATTTGGCAGAGGCAATATTTTCACCAAGTTCAGTGCTTTGAATATGTACCTTTTTTCCAGCATTAATACAATATAGGAATGCTATTTGTCTTTTTCTTATAAACTTTAAAGTTCAGTAGAAACAACGCTGATCTTTTGATTAATAACGTTAAGTTTCCAGTGGGACTACCTAATGTTAAAAGAAAAAAAAATTAAAAAAAAAAAAAAGCAAACGTAAAATACTTATTTTAAATATCCATTTTAAATTTTTTAAAAATAAGAAATTTCTCTTTCCTTCTGAAATTCTCATTCATCCGATCTGTGCATAATGTCAATGGCTTTAGATTCAAATCAAGACAGGAATTTGATAGGTTAAATGAGAAATTTTAAGTATTTTTAATGGGAAAAAAATCACTATTCTTAAGATATCTTTAGTATTAGTCTTCGGAATAAGACTAATAAGAAACAATGATTAAGAAAGATTTGAGTTAATTTTAAGGTCTTCATACAGAATAAAATTTGTTTCACTAGTTCTTTTTCTGTTTGTAAATAGGCAACAATAACAATCAGTAAAAGTGAATCAATAGTAAATAGTTGTGTTTTTCATAGAAAGTGAAAGTATTGAAAATTCTGTGAGGTAAGGGCTGTTATGTATTTGATCTGACTGCAAGTCACTGCAGTTCTCATTTCTGAAAGGAGATGCTTGCAGTGCAGATGTTTACATTCGTACATTGCATTACATATTATCTTGGAATGTGTTCTCTAAAATTCGGTGTCTAAAGTTCCATTCACTTGCACTTTATCACATTAATTTATTTCTGAATTTTTTAGCTTAGTGTTTATACATTCTTTTGAGAGTGCAGTTACAAAATGTATTTTAAACATTGCCAGCTGCATAATATGCTGCATCTGTCTGTTTATTAAAGACTGGGACAGAGAGAAGTTACTTGAAGCATGGATGTCTAATCCGGAGAACTGCTGCCAACGTTCAGGGGTTCAGATGCCAACTCCCCCTCCAAGTGGATACAATGCATGGGATACGCTCCCTTCTCCACGAACTCCACGCACTACTCGCTCTTCTGTAACTTCCCCTGATGAAATCAGCCCCTCACCAGGAGACATTGAGACAGCTGTGGTAGGTTTAGAAATGGATGTGGGGCAAAGAGCTTTTTTGTGAACATGGTGCACCTACGTGGACAGGAGAGCTGAAAATAAGTGATTCTGAAAATAAGTGTAAAGTGTTTCTCTTTCCAAAAGTGGTGAACAGAGAGTTTAACTTTTTTAAGATTCTGTATAACCACACAATTGAGCATCTGACTGTTAGAAGGCACTCTGTTTTCACCTTGGCTGTCACTCACAAAATAGCATTTCAGCCAGCTACAACCGCATCGGTGCATTTGGCTCTTTTGAGCTTCTCTTCTCATCTCATACTTATCAAGATGTTGGATTTCATTGTATCCATTTCCCTGAAAGTGCTCAGTGCCGTGAACCCTGCCTTTTGAAAATTTTTTCTTTGGAAAACAAAATTCTCTTTGTCTGCATTTTGAAATGTCAGCCCATTGGTGTACTGTAAGCGTATAATTACTTTTACTATGTGTGGGCTGCTTCAAGCAGTTTACAAGGCTATTGCAAATTTGAAATATGAAAGCGCCTTTCATTAAAATCAGTGTGGTTCTTTTGGAAGACAGAGTTCTTTTTTAATAATCTGCAGCTGCAGCATTATAAAACTTTTGCTCCATGACCTAAGCATTTTTCTAGAATATTATATGCAGTCTTGCAAATGGATCATCCCCTGATCTCATATTAAAGTTAAGATTTTGCATTCCTGCATAGAAATCTTTTCTTTCTTTAATTTTATAATGCTGAAAAAGAAGTTATATAGAAGGAATAATGTTATCCTACATTCAGTTACATTAGTAGTTCAGTATTGTCCAGGAATATTTCCTAATTAAAATGTGTAATGAGAGGTTACATGTCTTCAACTTTACATTGTATGTTTTATTTGTCATTGAAGGTCCATAAGGCAGGAATGCAGGTTTAGCTAATGATGGCCGTTTTAGATGGAGTGTATCTAAATCCACATCCAGAGCTATATGTTTAGTATTCCTGTTCACATTTAAATGGTATAAAGAGCTATCAAAATAATGTTTTCAAAATGTTCTTTATGAAATAATACATCTTCTTCTAAACTGTTTTATTTTGGCATGAAAATGAAAAATAAAAGGAGTAGATAAAATAAAACCACAAGCTGTAAAACTCCTTCTCAGATTTAGCATTACACGTCCTATCTTAGAATTAAAACTGATCCAGTATATGTTCCATACTTGATATTTTGAACACAGGCCTTCATGAAATTCCTTATTTTAAAGTTATGTAACTCCTAACAATTTAATAATGAACATTTTTGATGCATTGTCAACTTCTAAAATATTTAATTTTGGCAATACAATCTGAAACGACTGAAACAATAATAAATTACTTCATCAAGTTTTGCACTTTAAAGGCCAACTCTTTTGGTTTGATTTTGCTTTGGCCGTAACAGAAGTGCTTTTAAAAGGTGGCATATGATGGGCTAACTTTTTAAAAATCATGTGTGTATAATATCTAGTGTATTGAGTGTTAGAGTAAATTTTCATGCAATCTTTGTTCCAATTGAAAGAAAAATCCATTTGTACTCTTTGAAAAATGTGAGTATTTATTTTCACACTTAACCACAAGCAATGAGTAATTTCATCCCGTGCTTTAAATATTTTCGGAGTAATGGTCTCAATATTTAGGTTTCTCCTGTAGAACTTAGTTGTATAAAATTCAGCAGTGGTGTCTCCTGCTGGAATATTTATAGCTTAACTTATTCTTTATTTTGATCAAAAGCCTCAAAATATTTTTAAAAAATAGTGTTTATGTAGATGATTACTTTAAATAATTGTTGCTGTTGCACAGCCAAATTGCTCTGTTTTGATTTGGACCTGATTGTGTGAGATCCTAAACATTTCCTTTAGCCTCTGTCATCTCCAAGCTTCATTTCTGGCTGCCTATGAAGCTGATGAAAATTTCAGGTCCCGTTTATCCCTACAACTCTAACTCTGAGGTCCCAGCATTCAGCAGGGTAAAGCACTTACTGAGCCAAAGGACATGACGGAATGCACCCCAAAATGTGCTGTTTGGATAGGGGGATGTAGAAACAGAGATACCTCATCTTTCGTATTCATATTTCTGTAGCATAAGCAACTTTTCTTCTGGTTACAGTTAGATGGTTTCCTCTGCAAAAACTTCTCTAAATTCTTGCTGAGATTTTCCAACATACCAATCCTGCTAACAACATGAAAGGTTTTAGGATATTTCTTAATCAGAAGTATTTTTTTCATCTGCAGTGTGACATTTGTATGTGTAATATTTCTGTGTTTGAAGACCCGGTGGATATGCCTTGTGGACATGACTTCTGCAGAGCGTGCTGGGAGGCGTGAGTATATGCACTTCTCTGTCTTTAGGGAAACCTTCATACTTGCCATTTTGAAGGGGAAAGGGCAGAGACTGTAAACAGCTAATGTTAAAGTACTGTTTGAGTTTCAAATAGATGCTGGTCCGACCCTATCGAATATTCAATTCATCACTCACAGTGGCCATCAACTGTTTTAGGCTTACATAGTGTTTGTTTTGGTCCAGACGCAGCAAAACCCTTAAGCGAATGTTTCAAGCCTGTGTGTAAAGAAATGAGCCTACTCTTTATTTGTACAATGTATGTCTGATGATGGCAGTGTGCATATGCAATTCCACCTCTTAGTTTAGCACACTAAAATTAGGCATCGTAAGTCCATTTCCAGTCAGAAAAGGAACTAAAATGCTTTCTGACATTGAGGGTTAATAAATGAGGAGTAGATTTAGCTTAAAAGTTCCGTTAGTGTAATGCTTTTGTTGTTACCTTTATTTTTAAAGTCAGCATAGTAATGCTAGTAAAAACCTCAAGATGTGGATAATTATGCTAGCATAAATATTAATCATACTTCCCAGGAATAATTATATCTGTATGCAGTGCCTTTATATTCATCTTTGTCCCCATTCATGAGATTGTACTACTTGAACTGTACCACCGTAGTGTCGTGTTACAGTGTCATATCAGCACAGCTAGTCCCGCTGCAGATCAGCCCGATTTACATGAACCCATTCCTGCTATGTCAAGGAAGAGCACTTTCCCTTCCACATGAGCTTTTAGAAGGCTATTCTTTTCGGTGTCAAGAAAATGAATAGTCATGCTTCTGTTGTCTTGCAAATTGTTACGCAGCAACCTGGAAGTTACTAAGAGATCACTGGCTTGACGTAGTGCTTCTAATTTGGGTGCTGAACTATGTGTACTGTGATTTGTGCGTGCACTCAGAGCTACAGTTCAATGTCAAGCAAGTGTTTGCGGTGCGATTCATCTTTGTGGGCCAGTCATCCCTAAGTTACTCGGAGCATAGCCAGGGCTGAGTTATCCCATTCTAAGATATGACTCTAAGGTGGGATGACTTTGCAAGTCTCTCTACCTCAACTATTAAAGAATCCCAGGTGACAAACTTAGACTCGCTGCCTGTCCCTTAGATTATTAAAGTTAGATAAGTTGAATATCATCCTTGATGTCAGATTAGTAGGTTACAGCTTTTAAACTAAGCCACCTTCTGCACTGTTAAGTAAAGTCCAGCTTTCATCAGATTTGTGAGCTCATTCTGTCTTGCATCCTGGTGCTTGGGACTGTAAAGGTCTCCATTTAGAAATTTGTTTCCAAGAGCAGACCTGTTCTGAGTAGCACAGTTGTAAAAATTAATTGCCTATCAAATTAATTATTTCCTATATTAATTACACTTACCTGTTGTTTCTGATCTAAGTTAGAAGTAATGCTAAGTTTAATTAAACATTGCATAGCTGTCTCTGTTAAATGGTGAGGATGGAAACTACAAACACACAGGGCTAAGCATAGCTGATGATGTTCACTTTTGAACGATGACAGCATTCTTTTATTTAATTATGCTGTTCAGCAAACCTGCAGCCCTTTTGAAGTGGAAAAGGATGCTTACTATTCTTTTTTAAAAAATTGATGTGGATATCTGTGAACCTAGTATAAAGTATTCAGCAACCTTTTAATTTTTACTTTTTATTCACAAATACTGACTGACAAAATTCTGGCAGATTTTTGAATCTGAAAATTCAGGAGGGTGAAGCTCACAACATTTTTTGCCCAGCATATGATTGTTTCCAGCTTGTGCCTGTAGACATCATAGAAAGTGTCGTTTCCAAGGAGATGGACAAAAGATACCTTCAATTTGACATTAAGGTAAGTTATCAAACTGTTCTTGTATTCTTGAACTGTATTTCAGTTTATAAAAAAAACCTTACAGCTTCAGTGTGAAATGCTGCAATATATCTGTAATTTTTCATGTAGAAATTCATAAGTTAATATGTACACTGAATTACTGGCTGTCTTATATGCCACAATATCAATGTTTAATAGATCACTGAGAAAAAAGAAAGTTGTATTAATTGCTTAATAATTCTTCATAATGTGTGACCTAGTGCAGTATGAATAAAATCATGTGATCAAACTTCTGTTTGTAACAGGTGATATGAAGCATTTAGTCAGCCAGACTTGTTTGTGTTGGCAATGTAAAATTTTAAGAGGTTTTGGATTATTTTTATTACCAAAAGGCTGTTTACATTCAGAAATAATACCTGTTTGAAGTATTATTGAAGTGAATTACTTCATCTTTTTTCCATCCAGTGCTTGATATGATTGCTGTATATAGGAAGAGGAGTAGGAAAACCTTGATTTGGTTTTCCTATTGGATTTTTTTAATGTGTTTATTTCCATCATTGCAAATTGTTTTTAAAAGTCTTTTAATTCACCTTTTTTTCTTTTATAGTAATGTAGTAGTGAGCTACTTTGTCAGTGGTGGCAGGGCAAAAGACAGTATAGAAATATTTTTTGTTTACAATACAATACTTTGTGTGACAGGTTTCTTTAATACACAGTAACAGAGTCTTACAAGGAATGATGAAATTAAATGACCAGATAAGATTAATCTTTTGCATGATCATATTTCAAGTAGCTGGTGACCAGCATAGGTTTGAAGTAAAGTAGTGAAAGTTCCTTTTCCTTGTAATTTAGTAGATATAAGTTTTACAAAAGACCTCTACACTAACCAAAAAAGATTGGAGCTAAATGCCTGAGTCTAGCTCAGATTTCAAGTTTATTGTGGGTGGGATATATTGTGGGATTTTTGTTTTAATCAATAAGGTTTTAAATCTTTTAAATTACAAGGTCAGCTCTGTTAATGAATGTATTGCCGATCCATATATAGTAGAATTTTACAGTAAGCCATATCACAAAGGAATTGACTTACACCCATTGAACATTTTGTTTGAGATGCAAGTCATTTGCATCTTAGCAAAGGTGCAGAGTGCTGTTGTTATTTCAAAAAATAAACAACAACCATTTTTAAGGTTACGTTTAAATTATTTTCTTTTTATAACTATTTTTAAAAGCCTATCAACATAGCTACAAGATTGTCCTGATTCTTTTTGGCTTTGTTCTTCAGTGGAAGATTATGAGTACAGATTGGTTTATATCAATGATGTAATCTGATCTTACATGGTAAAATATTTTCCTTTCTTCCTCCAGGCCTTTGTTGAAAACAATCCTGCTATTAAGTGGTGTCCAATACCAGGCTGCGAAAGAGCAGTAAGGCTGACAAGACAAGGATCAAATTCAACAGGATCGGATACACTTAGCTTCCCTATGCTAAAAGCTCCTGCTGTAGACTGTGGCAAAGGACATCTTTTCTGCTGGTTAGTACTAGAAACTTACCTACATAAACTCACAGTCACTGCTGTTCTATGGATTTAAATATCCCACTTGATCCCAAATGTGCAACAGAACTTTGTATGGGATGGTATGACTATACTATCTTGTATCCATGCACTATGTGACCTCACATACACAAATATTTTACTCATTATTGACTCTGGTAAATGCAAAGCAGCGATATGGCTTGTTGCGATGGTCTATTCTGAGGAGACAGAGGAGAAGCAGGATGGTGGTGGGAGGGATTTTTGTGTCTGATCTGGTGAGTTGTAGAATTGAAACGTGGCACGTTCTGAATTGTAAAACAGAAAATCAGTAATTTTTAGCTCTTTATGAATTTTATTAAAATCACATCAAAGAAGCTGGAGATGAAACCAGGACCCTGGAGGGCATTTTGCTTTGAACATAGCCATTCTATTTGCAGGATCCCTCCAATCGTTTAACTTCAGGATCAGCACTTTTTCTTTATGTTATCTCGTATTGAGCCTTAAGGTGAATAAAAGCTCAAGGAGCAAAAAGCCGTAAGATATTTTAAAAACAACCCTCAGATTGCCTGTCTTCAGTAGTTCTAAGGAAAGGACAACAACTATATCAACAAAAGCAAAAATGTGGAGGGATATTTTTCTGAAGCACAGAGCATAGCCCTATCCTAGTTCCTTGAGCCTATCAGACTGACAGTTTATACCTATTGTAGTGGGACATCCTTTTCACTGTTGGAAAAACAAAAAACAACAACTAAAGAATAGACATTCAGGCAAGCCGATTAATTGAAACCACGATGCAAGAAGAAGAGATCCTGAAAAATCTGCTTGATTCCAAATATCAAAAAGCTCAGTAAAAAAATAACACTGATTTTACTTCTTTCTGCATATGAATGGAAAGGAAGAAGGAATCATAGGAAGGTAGAAATAATGAAAAAAAAAAACCAAAAGCCAGAAAAAGAGAACCTCTTGGAAAGAGGTCGTTCACAGTGGATGGAGAATTTGGAAAGAAACATTTGGAAAACATTCAGAAACAAAGCAGAAAATGCTTTTTACCATGAGCATATAACAAACCTTAGTACCATTCCACAAGAAGGTATCATCCTCTCATCCTTGCTTATGATTACAGAAAGAATCAATTTTTCCATTAACCTGGAGAACTGGAGACCACTTTAGTGTAATATCAACATGGTCCTTTAGACACTGGCAGCTTCTGTTTCTTTTACATGGGCTGAATGCAGTAGCTCCCCAGAATGTACTCTGGAGTGTGGAAATGTCCTCTGATTGGCCAATTATCATGAGAAATCTCTTTTATGCTTCCAGATAATATTTCTGAATGTTCTTTTTATGTTAGTGCTTTGAGATACTGCACAAGCAAATATGGTTACGGTCTTGAAAAAGACCTCAATTTAGCAGCAAAATGTCCAGGAAAGCCTTTTCAAGGCTTTTTTTACGTCCCCACAAAAGTGCATGAAGAGTTTCAGCAATGACAAAAAAGTTCTGCTAGCAACGAAGGCTTCCTGCAGTACTATAAATCAGAACCATTTGCTGACAACAGCCTTATTAGTCTTATAGTACAAAAATCCTGTGCATGAATGAATTCCTCTGGAGAAAAAAAAAGTGTATTCTTAGCTTCATCGTTATTGTATGCTTCAAGGGAGCTTGCATTGTCTCTTTAAAGTTCAATCAATACATTCACATTTCCATACTTAGTTCACTTCTGCAAGTTTACCCAGATAATCTACAGCTTACCAATTGTAATAGCAATTGATACTGCATTTAGTAAGAGATCTCATAGAATTTATATATTAGAAGGCCACAACCATCCCTTAGATATTCATTTACTCTTCAGGTCTGTAGCCTTCCTGCCCATAAAAGCAAAAAAATTCTCTGAGTCTGCTGAGCGATTTCCTTTTCCTTTTTTTTTTTTTTTTTTTTTAATATGGAACTATGAATTTTAAATTGTTGAAACTTTATACAGTTTTATTAAGTATGTACTATACTTTCAAACAAATCATCCTACTGAGTATTGAGGAAGGCAGCCTAGGGAGGCTGCTGCTGTTAATTTTCACAGCCATTTGGTGTTAGTTCCCTTCATTCAGTGGTGTCATGGAGTCTATCCAAAATACAGCTTTGTTTCATAAAAAGTTTTATGAGTGATAGGCTCAGTGCTTTTACTCTAGAAAAATTGCATCCGAGTATAAAAATCCTAGTTCTGGGGTAGGCTGAGGAAAGAACTGCTTCCATGAGGAGCAGTTGTGACTGTTGTGACTATCCTATAGATGTAGATCTAGATAGAGATACATACTATATATATGATTACACTTCAATAAAAATCCAGAAATTTATGCATTTTAAAATGTCAAGGACACAGCCTTTCCTCATCCCCAGCAGTAGATTGACTAATGAGCTTTTAACTTAAAAATGAGTTTGTTAAACCTAATATTTGCTATTTAAGTCCTTTCTAAGAATAAATACTGTGTGAGATGTCTTGGCTTTCTGGAAGTCAATGATTTAAATATACCACTGTCCCACAGAAGTGAAAGGTATCAGTTGTCAACCAGGGCTGAGATTGCCTTATTACAGACCAGTTATTCATTACAGCACAGTCTTTCCCAGCTACAGATCTTGCGTATCTCCAAACAAGAGATCCTTGTGTGGTGATTTTACATTTGTTTGATAGCAGACTAGCTAGTGGGAAAAAAGTTGAAAACTGTTGCTGTAACCTTTTCTTTGTTTCTGCGTTCCCTCTTAACATGTGGACAAGAGTGATCAGAAGAGTATTGATGTAGCGTCTGAATCTGCACTGCAGAGAGCAGTTCACCATTGGATCTGCAGCAAACTTGTGTATGCTCTGATGCAGCTGGTGCCCATCTGAAATATACTCCCTCTGAACTGATTTGTTTGATGTGGCAGATGTCTGAGGCTATTTGCTGCCATTCCAGTAAAAAAGGGAGTTATTACAAATATGGAGTCCTTATTGACACATCTACACCAAAGCACAATCTGGAAGCCATATATCTGCCACTGTGTAACAGTGATTTCCGCCCTTAAAGCTAGTAGTAACTTCAAGAGAAGCTCAAGGGACTCATTTCTCCGCTGTGTCTATGTAACTATGTGAAAGCTCCCATTTAAGAGACTGGTGGAAAGAGTAAACATCCATAAAATACTTAATGCTGGTGATAAAGGGCTTCAGTCTTCTCTAGATTAAAAGCTTGAATCTAGTTAAAGATAAATAATTACAGCTGAATAGATGCAAGTAACTCTACATAAAATACATTTCAGCTATAGCAAACTACCTAGTGTTGGATAATGTCTTTATTCTAGTTTACCTTTATCACAGAAACTATACCAGCACTTTTTGCGGCACTAAAGCGGTACCCAGGCATAACTCAAGCTGTAAACCAGCTGACTATCATCTTGAAAAATTCCTTTCTAGTATCATTTAAATTCTTTATTAATCTGAAAAATGGTCATTTTTGCTTGTGAACAAGTAATCTAAGAGTATTTTTGAAAGAATGTTAATTGGAAGGCTTTTTATCTTCCTGACTTAATTAAAGTTTCATCTTGACATGTTTCCGTGTCTTTTAGCTGAAACAGTTTTGCCTTTAATTCTAAATCTCTGCATGGTAAGTAATTGTGTATACATCTTCATTTTCAGGGAATGTCTTGGTGAAGCACATGAACCTTGTGACTGCCAAACCTGGACAGACTGGCTACAGAAAATATCTGAAATGAAACCAGAAGAACGTAAGAATCATGCCTGGAGAAGATTTTTGTTCGCTGTTGTGTTCTCGTTTGGGTTTAGAGGGATTTTTTTGTTACATTAACTAAAAACTTTACATCAGTTGAAAGACAGGGTAAAAGGGGAAGAAAATGAAACCCCTGAATGAGGGGCATCTTCACACTTCAGCTGCCTATTGTTCAGCATTATGGTACACTGTTTGTAAGCTATTCCTCCCTGTAAATCTATGTGTGGTTCAGTCAGGGCATACAACACCCTTTCCCTTCCTTATGCAGCTTTGTCTCATTAATTAATTGATTTATTCCTGAATATAATTTTATTTGTCCTGGGCAATTTTAAATCCTTTAGCCCAGTCTGCACCGTTTGGTTGTGTTCCATGCAGTTGTTTGTGTGCCTTAAAAGTAATTTAGGCCAACAGGTGATAATAATAGTGAGATGGGGATGAACTGCAAGGGAATTGTGAGGAATGGCTTAATGATAAATAAGTTTTACTGAAAAAAAAATAAAGATTGGGTTTATGCAGGACAGATATATTCTTGGTCAATATTAACAAAATAATTAAAGGTTAACAGTAATTTGAATAAATACTAACTTAACTTGGTTACTGCGGTTCAGAGCCTTTCCCTAAAACGTTACAAATATTCTGTAAAGCATAGAAAACTTCATCAAGAGGCTAAATTTACCATACTTTGTGAAATTATGCCAATATTTCTCTTATATACATACTGATCTATATATTATAAAAGTCAAATATATTATATATAAATTTTTATAGAAATGATGTGGAAGTATATAGAAATAATATGTGTAAAATATTACATATAAGAACGCATATATTTATAGATGTGAGAAATATATAGTGAAGTGTTGCAATATTCTGACAAGAAACAGGTAAACGTGTGTCTTTTCTAATATGATTTTCACAAAAGATTACACAAGTACAATTTCAACTTCTCTGGTTTTGCATGCTCCATATCCTCCTGTCACTCTCAAAAAGTTGTGGGAGTGAGTGAGGCGTATGAAGATGCTGCCAACTGCCTGTGGTTACTAACAAACTCCAAACCATGCGCCAACTGCAAATCTCCAATTCAGAAGAATGAGGGCTGCAACCACATGCAATGTGCAAAGGTAAGAAGGAACCCTGATATAATTTGTTGTGAAACCATAATTCCAGTTTGTATGTTGTGTATGTTTTTGGAGCACAAAAACCTCTGAAATGTCATGCCTAAGATCTGATGGGACCTGTTGCAAGAATTAGATCATTTGCAGATGGCAGGTTGCATGTATTTAGAGAATGATTAATATTTAGCGAAATCTGTTTGGCTGGCAGATGAACACTGTAATGATCAAAATTTCATAAACACCTAAGAATTACTGGCAATACAGTGTGAAGCTTAAGGAAACAGAAATAATTAGTAGTTTAGTCATCTTTAATAATGTAGAAGAGAAAGAACATTTTTAGTTGGCAGAATATAAAACATTTTAAGGAACTGCAAGCTCCAATAAAGGTTTCGCCTTATTACATTTTTTCTTTTGCATTATTTCTCTAACACAGAAAAAAACCAGAGATGTTTAAATGGAAAACTGTAAACAAGAATTAATCAGTAGGAATGAAAATGCAGTGGAGAGTAATTCCAAAAAGAACTTACTGGTGACAGCAGCCAAAAAATTAGTCATGAGTTTGCACTATGTTACCAAAATAGAAATAATATTTTTTGCTGTGAGTTCAGTACCATTTGAGAATGCGTTTTCTCTCAAATTAGTTAAAAGCAATGTATTTAGAATACTGTTTCTTTTTTGTCAGAAATAACTTACACAACTACAGCTTATACCTCTTTGGGGAACATCATTACAAATCAGAAAGTAGCACACACTTGACCTAGTTGGCCTCCAAAAAAAGCTAAGAGATTTAGAAAGTAATTCTCTTGATTTTTCTGGAAATGTCTTAGTCTCTATCCATTGCTATGCAGATCCCGTATTCTTTATATTACTGTAAGATATTCTCTCTTTCTGTCATATGAATTGAAAGTTGGGGCTTTTTTGTGTGTGTCGTTTCTTTGGTTTTGTCTGTGGCAGCAGAGAACAGATTCTCCTCCACTTTTGTTTATGCCAAGTTTGCTGTTTGGTTTTTTTTTTTTTTTCCCCTTAAATTATTTTAAAAGTTCTGTAGTGCTAAAAACTGTAAAAGATATGTTTGTTGCAGCTTTTGCCACTGAGCTTATCTCAAGCGAACAAAAGTACGTTCAGGCTGGAGGAAACCTTGGCCATTAAACACTGTTAAATGTAGATAATTTAATCAGTACCATTCTGAGGGACTGGCTGACAACCACAGTTCTCTTTTCTTCTTTGGTGCTGCACCTTAGAAACAGCTTAAAGTGTCCATAAAACGGTCAGATTCCTTTTCTGGTGGAGAAATCTCTGCAAACAGAAGCTGCCCTTCCTCAGCCTAGTGAAGAAGGAAAGGAGGGGTGTCCTTGAGCTCATTGGTAGGCTCAGACACAAGGTATTGTGGACACCTTGCTTGTCTCTTCCTCCACTGTGACAGAGCTTTTGGCTTTTCTGTCATTGCTCAGGATGAGCTACGTGATGAGCTAGACTGTGTCTTGGCAGCTAGAACATACTTTGGTGTAAAGGAAGATACTCTTTACTTGTAAAATCACATTTCTCTATTTAAGCAGACATCGTACAGGTTTTTGAGCCCAGTTTCTAAGGAGACAAGGCTTAGGCGGTCCTGCGCTCTCTCAGTCCCCTACCTGGAGTATTTTTTTTTACCTTCTGCGTGCTTTGAACCAAATACGAAAGAACAGGAGGGGATTTGTGGTTACTAAATTACTGCAAGTTTCAGGAAATTTGATAGCTGTGTGGTGCCGAAACTTAATTTGTGCTGCCACCAAGAGAGAGGCTGAAACACCTACTCGACAGTTACTGCTCAGGAATGACCTCTTCTGCTTGGCTTAGACAGTGGCCAGGAAGCAGATGTGATTTGTTAAGCCTAGGCAGTGCTGCTGCACTGCTAGGTGATCAGGAGGGCACACGAAACGGAGCTCAGGGCTTTGGGACGTGGGTAGAAACAGGTGGTATGGGTTTGAATGTTTAGTGAGACTGAAATATTGGAGGAGGGGCTGGGAACTCTGGGTGAACCTTAGATATTTGAGAAGGCTTTTGGAAGTGTGAGAGATTAGAGGATGTACGGTGGTCATGGAGAGAGATGATCACATATGTTTTAATGGGTCTTACAAAGAAATTCACCCTTTCTCAAGAACAGTTTCTCTGTCACTTAAAAAATGTGACTGTCTTTTTATAAAACAAAAAAAGAAGCCTAATCAGCTGTATTTGTTTTATTTATATCTAATTTTATTTATATATTTATAAATTTGCTATATTTATATATAATTTGCTTTATTTCATCCACTTAAAGCTTAACTTGTAGATCCATCTCAATCTTGTGATCCAAGACGCAAAAATTATGACTGACATGATTTCATAACAGATTTTCTGTAGTAGATAAAGCAGGAAGTAGGCTCCTCAGAAATTGTTCTGACCATAAGCACACTCAGAATTATGTTAATTCAGTTGTTCATGGAGCCATAATGATGCATAACTGCAAATCTACAATGTATCAGCTTCTTTCCCCCCTCCCCTTCTATTTTCTTTCTGAAGTGCAAATACGACTTTTGCTGGATATGCTTAGAAGAATGGAAGAAGCACAGCTCTTCCACTGGCGGCTATTATAGATGCACTCGCTATGAGGTTATTCAACATGTAGAGGAACAGTCCAAGGAGATGACAGTAGAGGTAACAAATAAACGCATGTATTTCAAAAATAGCGCTAAGGCTGCAGTTTTCTCTTTGGGATAAGTATAATCAAAATTCTTCCAAACTTGAGTTCTAAATGGAAAAATACAACCTTAAGTATATCAAAAAGACAGAAAGAAAACACTGCTTATTTGTGGATAGAAACACATGGTTTGGTTCCGTTTTTGGCTTTGCTAAGAGCCACTGGTTGACTTCGCTCAAAATCATTTCACTTCTCTGTTCCATGGTTTCCTTTTGTGAAATGGGTATGCTGGTACTGTAATGAGCTGCTGTGCACTATGGAAGATATGCTTTAATTCTGGCATTTGGAAAGTCTGCTTAAGGCATGCACAAAAAGTCCATCAACTTATTGCTTATAGTATTTGAAGATTCTGAATTTCAAAAACTACAGTTATCTCCTTACTTACATGGCACTCATCAGCTTCGTATCCAATACTTTACAAATAGTGGGAATAGAAACAGTTGGTTATGTAATTATATCTAATGGTCATTGGTGAACTAAATCATAAGATTTATCTTGGTTTCTTTTGTTTCCCAATTGTTTTCCAGGCTGAAAAGAAGCATAGAAGATTTCAAGAGCTTGATAGGTTTATGCACTATTACACAAGATTTAAGAACCATGAACTTAGCTACCAGGTGTGGGTCAACCTGTTTTTACTGATTTTTGTTTTTGTTTTATTCAACGAGAAATAATTATCTTATTGTATTTTCTGTGTTTTCTTCTTCTAGTTAGAACAGCGCCTTCTAAAAACAGCCAAAGAAAAGATGGAACAGTTGAGTAGAGCTCTCAGTGGAAGTAAGTATTTGCTGTAATCTGCGAATTTGATTTAAAATCAAATCAACTCTGTTATGGCTAACATAAAGTTCACGTCAGTCTGCTGTGTGATGTGATCCCTCCAGTAATAGAATTGATTAGCTGTGGATAAAAGCTAAATGTACAGTTGATCTTATCTATTCTAAAGACTCAAGGAGAAAGTAGGATTAGTAAGGGAGAAGCTGTGCTTACTTCTTTTAGTGAGAACACTACGTAGTCATTGAGAACCTGCTACTGTTTACTTGCAAAATATTTAACTGACATGCACATAAATTTTGTTATTTTGCAGGAAAGTTTTTACGCTAATAGAAATGCTGACATCAGCAGGAAAATATTTTCACAGTGCTTGTTTTATCTTACAGCTGAGGGAGGCTGTCCTGATACCACATTCATTGAAGATGCAGTACACGAGCTTCTGAAAACTCGCCGCATTCTTAAGTGTTCTTATCCATATGGATTCTTTTTGGAGCCTAAAAGCACAAAGAAAGAAATATTTGAACTTATGCAGGTAACATATGCATATATTTTCCTTAACTAATGTTATTTTTTAGGTAATATTAGTTATCATTGTCTTTTTGCTATTTTTGTAATGTAAAACTGATGTATCTACATTGTATTTGTAACCACATTTGGAAAACTAACGCATTTTTATTACTTTATGGTAGAGTAGCTTTTAGTTCAATTTTAGAACAAATGAAAAACAGTACTTTGCTGCGGAAGGAAAAGGATTAAAGACATGTTTGGGGGAGAGGGAAAGATAATTATTTACTGCTAACCTGCTTTTCTGAAGAGAACATTTTAACTTCAGTCTTCGTCTCCTTCTGTAGCTCCTCTTTCCTGTCTTTCCCAACTAATGTATTTGACAAGTGGGTGAGGGCAAGACTCGGGGAGTACCTGGGTGCCAGTGGCAGCAGCAGCAGAGGCTGCTGCCTCCTTTCCTTTCCTTTAGGGCCTCTGCAGATGTTCAATGTGTCAGAGTGCAGGGAAGCCCTACCCCAAGCTGGAAAACAGCATGTTGGTCAGTAAAAGGGTAGGCTAGAAGGGCAGACTTTTTGGGGTGTTTTGGTATTTCGAATGGTATTTCTAGGGAATCTAATACAGTTTTGCTTAGTATTTGTAGTGTAGAGCTCTGCCTGATTTTCATTTAATTGTAAAATTATTTCATTTTGTATTTGTTAACTATTGCAGACAGACCTAGAAATGGTCACTGAAGACCTTGCACAGAAAGTGAACAGGCCTTACCTTCGTACTCCTCGCCATAAAATCATCCGTGCAGCTTGTCTTGTGCAGCAGAAGCGGCAAGAGTTCCTGGCCTCTGTGGCCCGTGGTGTTGCTCCTGCAGACTCGCCAGAAGCACCCAGACGCAGGTAAGCCAAACAAAATACCGTGCAAGTCAAAAGCTCATTGATAGCTGCCAAAGTGGGTGAGCCACTGTCATTCTTGGACAGTGAGGTAAAGTGGAGCTGATAAACATGGTGGTTCTAAGTCATCAAATAGTGACATTTTAGGACGAGAAGGAATAGCCTCAAGCTGCCCCAGGGAAGGTTCAAATTGGACATTAGGACAAATTTCTTCACTGAAAGGGTTATCAAGCACTGGAACAGGCTGCCCAAGGAGGTGTCTGACTAACCATCCCTGGAGGTATTTAAAAGACAGGTGGATGAAGGGCTTAGGGATATGATTTAGTAGTAGACAGGTAGGGTTGGACTTGATGATCCAACCTAAGGATCATTAGTAGTAGATTCTGCTAAGGATTCTATGATTTTCTTGGACACCTGATCCTTGTGGAATTAACAGCTTTTCACTGAGGAAAATTACATTTCAGAATCACTGCTCCGTATGTTGCAGCCTAAATTGTTTCCCCATTTGTGATATAATAATGAGTAGATGTCATGGCTTCAGTTTCCCTTTTTTCCTTCAACATTGCCACTGAATACCTGGTGCACTCCAAAAATCTATAAGTATTTGCTGAAAAATCAAGCAGTTCTGGAATAGTCCACAAATTAATTGTATGGTTTTCTAAGTGAATTTTGAGGTAGGAATTAAATCAGAAGACTTGTTAAGTTTGGAGAGTTACAATTGCACTACTTTTTAGATGTTGATAGGTTTTGAAGCTCTGGAGGTTGTTCATACTTTGTTCTACTTCTGAACTTCATGGTGTATCTCTTAATTTTATAGCTTTGCTGGTGGAACATGGGATTGGGAGTATTTAGGATTTGCATCCCCCGAGGTAAACTATTTCTTTCTATTTTTCTAAGTTCTGCATATTCTAAAAACACAGGTATGATTGCGATCTGCATGAAGAGCTTCCTTATTTTGATTCAAAGCATTTCAAATTGGTTTAAGCTTACCATTTTATTTATTTCACAATAGAAGGAAATATATGCATAGGTAATTGTGCAATGACAGTGCCTCTAACACAACTATAGTTACTTAATTATTTATTTAAGTCATTAAACAAGCTATGTTGTAGTCATCATTTTCCAAGTACATAACCAGTTTTAAAATTGTATATGAACTGGTGCCTATGTGCTGGGGAACCTTGAAGTAATAAATATATGAAATTGTGTAAGTACTTTTGAAAGCAACATAACAGCAGAATTTGACAAGAAGAAAGTTCCATCCTTCTGTAACAACCCAACAAAAACATACATGCACCTAAATATTGTTGGCCTTTAGAAATGTTTCTTTTTATTTGTATGTGTTGAAGCAGGATGGAAACTGCATACTCAAATATTTGAGATGAACTTCTGCTACTTAAACAAGAATAAAATTATAATTTTTAAAGTGAAGAGTCCGCTATCTATATGTAGGAAAGAGTAAATAATTTTCAAGATTCTGGGCTAAAATATGAGGACCTTCCTATAAAGCTTTCCTGTATCATCTTAATTTTTATTTAATATTCTGAGAGCATTAGATTAAAACGTTCAGTTAGGAAGGAGACTTTGTTTCAGCATTTCCTTGGTGCTGTTTTCTTTCTAACTAGTAATTTTAAAGCATCCTGGAAGCCTATGTGTACTTTTTCTATATATTTCCTTTGCTATTGTTGTTGGTGAGCATCGCGCTGGAGAGAAAATAGCTTGCTTCTCCACAAAAGATCAGCTTGCTTCTCCTGTCTAGTTCCTTTATTCCTTTCTTTTGGAATAATTCTGCATCTGATCAAACTCATTGTGATGTATTATCAGTGGAACTGGTTACGAGAAAAAGCTGATAAGACATATGTTGATAAGCTGTTTAGCAGTAGATGCCCTTGCATTTGTGCTTAGATGATTGCTTATGAGCTTTTATGATTTGCCTAAATGTGGCATTGTATGATTCAAACTGGTTTCTTTGCTCTGTAGCTATCAAGAATACTTGCAACCACCTAATTTGTAGAATTAGTAATGGTCACCTTTGTTTATTTTAGTGAATTTCACTAGAAATTTTTTAACATAGAACTGTACTTTTACGGACAAATAGTAAAATGACTGTGAATACCAGATTATTACAGAAAACAAAATATTACTGGCTTTAGCAAGGAACACTGCTTCTTGTAGGCCACTCTGTGAAACCGTGATGTTCCTAGCCAGCAAAATTAAAAGTTACTTTGCTCACATGTATAAAATTGTTCCAAGTAATCAGAAATAAAATGTTATCAGTAGTAATCAATACATCTTTCTAAGGGTTAAAAGCAAGTAAAAGTTAAATGGTATTTGGTAAAATCTATTATTTCCTTGCAAACAGCTAAAAGATAAGATCTGATATGATTAATGAATCTTGGTGTTCTGTGTCACTTCCCATTATTCTTTGTCTGATTCACAGTGATATAATTATATATTTTTAAAATAATTAAGTTATATTGTTCTATATCAAGTTTTGATTTTCTGTTCTTTCCGGCACATCCTTCCATTTAGGAAATCCCTGAGCTCCCTGGGAGCAGGTAGAATATTTTTAGAGAAGAATCACTTCATGTTTGCTCTTTTTTTTATGCGGTTCAATAGGCTGACAACTATCTACTCCTAACTACTCTTGAAGACAGAATATTTGCCTAAAAGAACCTTTTGTCTGGTCCAGTACAGCTGGTTTTATGTTCTTAAAATATTCATGGGTCTTCTTACATATCTAAATTAGCCCCCACTGATAATTTTTGTGACTATTCTTTTTGGTTTGCCTGTGTCATTATGAATAAGAATTTGGTCTGAAGCATTTTGTGGAAAGACAACATACCATCATAATACCATCAAAATTTATAACGTCATTGTGTAAGAGAAATGATACTTCTGGATTCAAGTTTTAGATACTATACATATTGAGATATTCTAGGGTGAAGACTTAATGTGAGAAAGAAAAGGTAATGGTAATGTTATCTTTCCCAATTCATCTGGCCAAATGAAGACTTTGGATTACAGATTTCCCAACTTGGAGCTCAGGGTAATAAGTAGTATTCTTTTCTAAAGAGCTCCTGTGTGTATAGTTTTATTGCCTAGTGTAAATGAATAGCTGAAATTAATGAAAGATCTTACCTATGGGTCAGGGTCAGTGTCAGCTGTACTAACAAAAAACCATATCTGGAAATCTGCCTTCAAGCATAAAATTAGTATTTTAATATTAGGAAAGGCATGGAAATCAAAATATTTATTTCCAAGTACTAAAATATTTAACCCTTAGGATGTTGGTAGTAAAAAATGAGTCTTTTCCACAAATAAATTGTCTTTTGTAAATACACACAGCATGAGAAATTACAGGCTGCAGGAGTGGAAATCCACATGGTGTAGCTCATTAGCAGCTCAGGTTAAGCAGAAATAGAGGAGATTTGTAAGTCATGGAATAAAAATCTGTCAAAGACTGTTCAATAAAAAGTATTAGCTGTGGCTTAAGAAGTTTGGAGCCATAGTGTCCTGCAGGCTGGAAGAAGTATAAAAAGTCCTGCTGTACGTCTGCCAGCTTTCTGTAGTCTTTTAGAGGTTATTTTCAACTGGCAGCTGCTGGCAGCAGGGACTCTGAGATGATCTATTAGTCTAATTCAGATTAATTGTTTTTATGGTCTAAAATCACTAGGTATATATTTATTAAAAAGTGTGTCGATGTGTGTGTATATAAAGTTTGGCATCAAAGCTTTTAAACAAAAAATGTGTACTTGGAATTCCTTAAAAAGGGAGATTGCAAGTATTAAAATGTTGGTAATACATTAAGTATTTTTCTTTGCTAATTCATTATTTTACAGATTTAGGATTACCCTGGATTTTTTTTATTATTCATCTGAAGCATTGCACGATATAACTTGCAATTTATTTTTCTGAAAACAGGTGATTTTATAATAAATATATAAAATCACACATTTTTTTATAAAAATGTGGTGCTCGTTACATCAGAAAAATATTACTGCATGCTGCCCTGTATTTTGTAACCTTTGGTTTATGCAGGAATATGCTGAATTTCAGTATCGGAGGAGGCACAGACAGCGTCGACGTGGAGACATGCACAGTCTGCTGAGTAATACTCCAGACCCTGATGACCCCAGCGAGAGTACATTAGGTATGTTCCTGCCTGAGGCTGTTTTTTTCTCTTCCTATTTCAGAGATTGCTAATAGTGACCATAGTGTTTGTTCTTCTGTGGATACACTTTAAAGACATTTCAAATACATTGCTGTATTTTCAGGAAACAAAGGCTTATTTTTGCGTCTTTATGTGTGATCTTAGAAGCGTTGCTGTCTTCGTTGTGGCTGCTCCTCTTTTTAAAGAGAAATGCTTTGATCTTCCCACTAACAGCTCCTCAGCTATTTAGAGCAGGTTTGCTTTTCTGAAGAGATTTTGAAGGGAACATACTTCATATGACAATCTTATCTATATACCAGCTCTTTTATGCCAATTAAAAGGACCAGTTGTGTGTAAAGAATGTAGAAGAAGGTTCCCGCTGCTACAGGCCTGCTGGAAAATCGTCATAAGGCTGTATTCCAAAACCCTGCTCAGAAACTCCTGTGCTGGCAAAGACAGCCAGGAAGCAAGTTGGCATGGGCTACAGCTTCCAGCATGCCACTCTCGTAAGCAGACTGTGGCTGGTAGTGCAGTCCCTTAAGGTCACTGTAACTTGCCTGTCTGGGCTGTCTCCGTTCTGCCAGGAGCTTTTGCAAAAGTACAAAAATAGCTCAAACCCAAATCAAATTGTGACGCTGTTTCTTCAGAGCTGCCAATTGCGTGCTTAGTCCCTAAGCCACACTGCAAAACTCTGATCGCTGTGTCTCATGAACTTAAGTCCTAGGCATACCTTGTCCTTTAAAAACAAAAGGATAAATCCTTTACTGAGGAGAAATGAACAAATGTGTTCTTTATTTCAGAGACAGTAAAAAAATTTTTGATGAGCTTTAGTCCTTCCTTATTACAAGTAAATTGCAAAACCATCTTGTTAGTTGGTGGACGAATATTTGACTGAACACTTGAGTACTGTGGTGATGACCAATGTGTACCATTAAAGCATGCAGAAGAGAATTAGCCTGTGTCACCTTATGTCATTTTGAATAAGTGGAAAATTCCATTTTACAAAGTCAAAAGAGTTACATTTATTTTTATTGCAGAGCAGTTTTTCTGGAAATGGCATTTTACTTCTCTTTTTTGTTGGTTGTTTTAAGAAAGCAGCAATGTCAGTGATTGCTGAGGTATATGCTAATGACTCTACTCTTAATTGTATTGCAATGTTCTGGTAAAAATTAATGTAATATTAACATTACAGCTGAGTTGCTGTCTTTTAAAGAACAAAGAAACGAGCAAACTTCATCCTATAGACCTGTAAATGCACTCTGTATTGTGTTCATGTGCAGTATTTTTCAGGACTTTCCATAAATCTAATATGTGCCTTAGAAGCACTTTGCCCCTCCTGCCAGTAGGCTCGTGCTCCTGATGGCATACCTCTTCCTTTCAAAGAGAAGAAGGGTATTGAGAGCAGAAAGGCACAAATGCACCAGGCAGTCACTCCTAAAACAATGGGTGTGGTGTTTTGCTACTGCATAACAGTCGATGTGGAAGGATGGGTTTGGATTATTCGGGTCAGAGTGAATAAAGGAGTAAACACACAGCTGGAATCCAAAGGAAAGGAAGAAGTTCTGTCAGTGAATAATAGTGGAGAAGGATTCCTCACTGGTTCTTCAACCGTTTTTGTTTCAATTGCCCAAACAGACACTCAGGAAGGTGGCAGTAGTAGAAGACATGGCACCTCCATGGTGAGTTCAGCTTCTATGGGTATTCTGCACAGCTCTTCGCTTCATGACTATACCCCTGTCAGTCGCTCTGAAAACCAGGATTCTCTTCAGGTATCCCACCTAATCTCTTTTCCATTTTCTGTGCTTTGCTTGCCTTCCTCTGCTGTGCTTTTCTGTGTCAGTTTGTCTCTCTGCAAATTTTCTTCATTCTTCAATGAGAATGGAGAATCTAAGACTACAAATGATCCATTCACACTGGTAAGAACTGCTGAATGATCACTAATGTAACAATAGTTATCTTTTAAATTCTGTTGTCAACTGTCTCAGGTTTGAGCCTAAATTACTTTTCATCCAAAATCTGCAACAAGATGGAAGTTTTATTCTGAAAGCAACCTTCTGTATTTCCACAGGCTCTGAGTTCTTTGGATGAAGATGACCCAAACATCCTGCTAGCTATTCAGTTATCGTTACAAGAATCTGGCTTGGCCTTAGATGAAGAAACTAGAGACTTTCTAAACAATGAGGCATCTTTAGGAGCGATAGGTACCTCTTTGCCTACAAGACTGGACTCTGCTCCCATAAGTATAGACAACCCAAGAGGCGCTCTGAGCAGCTCAGAGCTGTTAGAACTGGGCGACAGTCTGATGAGACTAGGTGCAGGCAGTGATCCCTTTTCAGCGGATCGTCTTCATTCACACCCCTGCAGCGATATGAGAAGTGGATTATACTCAACATCTAGTGATGCTGATTCCAGCAGTCAAGATCCCAATACCAATGAAAATCTACTTGGAAATATTATGGCCTGGTTTCATGACATGAACCCACAGAGTATTGCTCTGATCCCCTCAACAAGTACAGAAATGGATGAGGATTCACAGCAACCCAGTACTGAAGATGGGTCGGCAGGGCAACCAAATCTTAGAGACACAGGGCTGGAGCCTCTAGAAGAGCATGCACTATTTGAGGATGCACTCAAAAACGAAGGCAGAGGAACCCAAACAGATGAAAGCACTTCTGAAGAAAACATTATTCCAGGTGCAACAGTCTCACAAAGTGGTGATAATGGCAGGGAGGTAACAATGGATGCTTCAGGAGATGCTTCCAGTCAGACTCCTCAAACCTCAAGTGAATGGATTGAACATGTGCATCTGGTATGAATAAAATCTCAACCTGGAGTAAATGAATGGTGGTGACAGATGGTACAGTATGTGGAGTAAGCATTATGGAGGCTTTGATCCACATAATTACAGCTCAGTTTTAACCACTGACACAACAACAGATATTTAGGAGTTCTCTTGAATTGTAGTTCTTTATAATAATGTGAACCTTTCAAGGAATATCCTTTGCATTTAATTAATTAGGTAGTACTTGCCTTTTTGCTCTCAAGAAAAAGGAATAAGTAGGTTGTATTCCACATTCCTAATACAATGCAGCATCTGTTTAGCCTTAGGTTGATGATCCTTAACTTGAAAGTACGGATTAAAGGCTTACACTGATTCTTTTGGTTGGTTTGCCTAAAGAAATAGTTTATTCCATTTTTTAGAACTCATTCTTTCACCAAAATAACATTTAGCAATTTATTTGCATTTTTATTTTCTTTTCCATAACTTTTCCTTACTCATTTTTTCATTTTTGTTAGCAGTGTGAATGGAGGTGTTTAATGCTTCTCTTTAGTACTGCTCCAGGAATGCATTTTAGGGTTTTTTTTTCCCATTAAAAGCAAAGATTTTTTTCATGTCAATTTACAGTCCAAACGTGCCAAACTGGCATAGTTAGCTGGCAGTAGCCTAACGAAACAGTGCAGTGTTACTCTATCAAACTAATCCCACAATCTTAGCAGTGAAAAAAATCACTGGGTAGCATTGCTTCTCTAAATTTAACTGGCATGTGTTGCCATGGTGACTGCATTTAATTACATGTCGCCTGTATCTTAAGTTAATAAAACCTAATGCTGCTGTTAAACAGTTATTTTAAATATTAAAATACAGTGAGTTAGCAACAGCTATGCTGTATTTTAAGAGACACTTTAATGGAAGTGCAATCATAGTTCTTTGTTTTCATAATTCTACAAAGCATTCTATGCACTAATAGTGCAATCACTTTTAATGATAACATTTTATAAAAAATAGGAATACAGGATTTTCATATATTAGCCAGTCCCATAAATAAAGTTCGGATGATGCATTCTGCTCAACATGTAACGGTGCCTTTGCCTAACCCAACTGGATAGTTGCCACAGTTAAACAAGTAATTAAAATTCAGTGTCTGTTCTGGAGTAACTATGCTATTAATTGCAAAAACCTCCATAAAACCACCCATGGCCTTGCCTTTACAGTAAATAACTAAATGTTCAGTCAGTGTTTTTGCATAAACAAAACACTGCTAGGTATTTGTTCAATTGCACAATATTCATTTGCTGTGTGATTACTGTTTAGTGTAAAAAAAAAAAATTTTAAAAAACATACACACAAAAAACCCTTCTACTGGTTGTTGTACCGTGAAAAAAAATAAAATACTGGTTTTAGATTTGCTTAAAAGCATCAATCTACAGTTAGTGAGATACAATGGTACAGTATGTAATTACAACTAGAGTAAGTTGTTGAAATGGCTGTTTTAATTACATATACTCAAAACTTGTCATAACACGAGCAAATTACATGCACTCCATTTTAAGTTTTGCTTAACTGTTACCAGAGATTTGTTGATATGATATAAAAAGTTTATTACTACTGAGTGTGTATAGGCAAGTGTCATGATAGCAAAGTTTATGTATTGATTACTGTGAGTTCAAGTGAGTGTTTTGGTAACTAATTCATGCAAATCCAGCTTTTGAACCTTGCAGTCACAAGGTTCACATTAGTAAAAAATGAAATAAGAGTATTTTACCCTTACCCTATACAAACCATTTCATTTTGCAAGCATCTTTAGAGAGAATGGAATAGAATAATCTCAAATCATCTTCCAACTTTTCCTCTGGCCACCCTCCTCCTCCTGACATAGTCATAGACCTTTGGACATTTTTTAAAAATACCTATTTTCAATTGTTCTGTGGTATAAAATCCTTCAACTAAAACAGTTCTTAGTGAACTATCGTCATGAATTGGTCTGAAAGTTGTTTAACTCACATAGCTTCCTTGAACTGTAATTTCTGAACAGAAGGATTCTCACAAAAAGATTGTGTATTGCATTGCGATGTCTTGCAAAGTTACAGTAAGATGTGTAAGAGTGCTCTCTGTGAAGATAGTGAAGTTTGTGGGTTCTGGTTTTTGTAATTTGGTTAGCTTGTGCAGTATATCCATTGTTTCCGTGTTACTCTTATGAGCATGAAATTAGCCTATTAAATTTGTATTTTCTTGGTACTTATTTTAACATCATAGTCATTGACTTTACAATTCAAAAATAAAGTTTGGCAAGACTATTTTGTAAACCTGTTAATTTTATAATGTAAAAAAATTACTCTAACCTTGAATTGTTATTTGCACTTTCATAGTCTATACTTGATACATTCCCACTTTATATACAAGTAGGATACTACAACCATGTAGATGTTTGGCCAAATGAATGCTGTTAATAATATGTAAAATTCTTTGATTAAACATTTATTACTTAAACTAATTCCGTTCTGTCTCATTACATCTTAGACTTACACTAGCAGATTCTTAAGGCTGATGAGAGGCAGTTTTAGGGTATGTTCACTCCTGTGTCAGATTAGCTGGGGACCCCACAGTAAGCTAAATGTTACGATTTGTAAATATGAGGTAACTACCTTCCTTAGGCTGTGGCAACAAAACCTAAAATAGGTAATTTTGTCTACAGCATATTGCGCACTTGGATCTTGTAAAGAGTAATGCCTTGTCATTACAAATAGTGGTGCTAAAGAGGGTGGAAGGGCTAATTTTTGAGGAAGATTCTATTAATTGGTATTAAGTGCCACTTAATATCCAGTCTCCATTGTTTCCACAAAATTGTGGACCGCCTCTGTTACATTAACAGGCACTAAACTTTTCTGTTTGTTGTTACCGTAATTTAATTAGCTTCCTCCAACAAGCATGCCAAGATGCTGGAGAGCTTCTAAAATCTAATATACAAATTTGGATTAGTCACTGCACGGCACTTTGCATCACCTGCTGCTATGGTGTCACTGCATATGGTGCAATTAGCAAGTACTGAGTATTACTAAAATCGTGAGTATCATAAGAGAGATTTTTGGTTTTATGGCAGTAGAACATACTAATAGATATACAAATTTAGAACATACTTTCTGAGGTGTTTAAGTTCACTACAATATGCTTCAAAATCTGATAGCCCCACAGCCCATTTTCAGAGATTTGTTTACGAAAGCCAATTTCACTATTATAATACCTTCTCCCCCGTCTCCCAGCATGCACAAGGTATCCCACTGTAATACTCATGGAAGCCAAACATGAATAAAACGATAGCTAGTTTCTCTACTAAAAATTGTCTAGACAATCTACCCAGAATTAGCCAATATACTGATCATTGTCTTAGTGCTCTTCTGTAGATCAGCCAGATAGGGAAACTTGAAATATGTGGAGAAGCCAATGATGATGCAAAACTGAGGGTCATTTTTACCATCTCATCCTTTTAACTGAAAGGTAAAGCACAAGATGTGCATCAAAAGGCAGGAGATGGATTCTCTGTATATACTGCATAAAGCTGTGTTTGCTGTCAGTCTTTGTATGAGGGCAAAGGAATGAAGGCTTGACTTTCTGCAAAGATATGCTTTCATTCCACTTCAAATTTAGGTAAGGATAGAATTTATGCTATTCTCCAAATGTATAACCACATAAAATAATTCAAGTAGTTCCAAAAAAATTAATTGCAGCATAAAGAAAAAAATTCCTAACTTAACTGCAAAGCCCTTTTTTCCTCAACTCTTCATAGATACTTAAGGTTACATCTCACCTACAAAATGTTAGAGATAATTGTTAGAAGGAGGTCTTGATCTTTACAGAAATGCTTTCTGCAGTGAAATGTGGACTTAAGAAGGTGTTTTGCATATATTTTTTCTTTTTTGGTCAATTGCATGAATATCCAGATAAAGGGAATATAAGCAAGAAAATATTTACTATATCCAGATAGATGTTCAATGCTGCAAATTTATAGTCTTCAGGACTCGGATTATTGTGTTTTTGTCCAAGCATAAGTGTCATATCCACCAAAAGATGCTGGAAATAAGATGGGGGATTTTGTCTCAGGATTTTTACGTAAGAATTGTTCACTATGTAAGAATGATTTACCTTTACGTAAGTGGTTTTCAGGCGTATTTACCAGTTTGTGAACTCAGGTGTTTTTCTATAAGCAACAGTGAACATAGCTATTCAAATTATTCATCCATCCTATTTTGGGCACTGCCCCTTCTCTGCACTGATTATCAGATCAATTTTATTTGTAATAATGTATTTGAAAAAAAGTTCTTACTCAGACACTACGTTTTTTATTCTGCAAATGCCACTGTCAGTCTTGATGTCCATGTTTTCATAAACATCATGACCTTTAGGGATACAAACGAACAGCAATGCCGTATTAATTAGCCAGGCAAGATTCACTAATGCAATTACAAAGAATACTTTTAGAGAATTTATATATGTTAGAGCAGAAGCTTTTACATTCTGCAATTAAAAAAAAAGAAAAAGGTCTTATTTGAAATTGGATGTCTTTATTTTCTGTTCAGGCATCTGGGCTTTGAGGCCCTCTTCTGACAATGTCTATATTTATAATTCAGCAGCAGGCCACCCATTTAAAATTCAGTTTTGGGGTTTTTTGGAGCGTATACTGAGACTGTTATAGTACAGCAGTCCAAATTCTGCTTGGCTATAATTTAGCCATCCAACTCCATTCTCCATGACTTTAGATTAATTCTGTCCTGGAAGGCAGATAAATTGGTAGACAGACTGATGGCCTAAGTAGAAACCACTCTTACTTTTTGTGTACACAGTGAGCATACAGAGCACATGGCACAGAAAGAAACATTAGGATGTAGTCCTTTATGGTGTACGTAATGGTTATTCATTATACAAGGAAATGTGTAAGGTATTTAGACGAAGTAACTTCCCCTTGATACACAGCCAGTCTTGATGGATTTTTGCACTTTCTGCTTCAGGTATTCTCTAAAATAGTGTTAGAAATTTAAACTAGGGTGAGATAACACCAGAGATGCACTTTGAATAAGCTACTAAAACACTGTACTAAAGGCTGCTGTTACAGTAGGACGTTACCTATTTGTAGCTACTGTTAAAAAGCTGAAGGACAAAACATTTTTCATAAATTATCTTATTCTGCTCTGTAGACTCACACTGGAAAAATTTACACTGACACGTAATAGTAATTTGTTACCTAAAGAAAATACGTCCTCTTATAATTTCCTATTACAGCACTGTTTTCATGCTTGTCAGCCCTTCTAAGTTTTGCTCGAGTGCAGGGCTTCTGCTGTATCAACACAGCACAGCCATCCAGTTCCATCTTTGATGAAACTTCAGTGAATGCAAATAAGGATAGTGTAGTTCTACGTTCCATTGTAATAACAAAGTAGAGAAAGGTTGAAGTTCATTAACAGAGACTGACAAGGAATAAAACTGTAGGAAAAAGTCCTGGACTAAAGCATGGGAAAATACCTTAGGCAAGTTTGAACTGATTGTAGAATCCAACAAATAGATCGATGTGCTGCAAAGCTTCACAGAAAATGAGGTATACTCACAATTGTCTCAGGTACTCACATATACTTGCCATTGCAGGGTGTCACAAAGAATGCCAAAGGCCACAGGCGCTAAGATCAGAACCAGGAACATTTCAGATACTACACTGAAATCCTGCTGGAGATAACAAAGGAAACTCAGGCTCAGTTTATTGCCTACTACAAGAGGTCTTTTCACTGCATGAAGAGACAAAAAGTCACAAAACCAAACCATGAGCCAGCCACCTTTTAGGAGTCTGGAAAGGCTCTAACTACACAGTTGATCAGAAACAGGGATTCCCCGTGCAATGTGTAGAACTACAGCCACGGAAGGACTGGAGCACCGCTTTAAAAAAATGCAGCTGAACCTGCATCAGAAGCAGGGGGGCAGGGAGCTGCCTGCTTGTCCTGGTGTGGGCTGTAATAGAGATACTTATCTTCCTAGTAGCTAGTATAGTGCTAGATTTAAAATGAAAATAATGTTATAATACACTGGTGTTTTAGTTGTTGCTAAACAGTCAAGGGCTTTTCAGCTTCTCTTGCTAGCCTGCAACACAGGAAGCTGGGAGGGCACAGTGCCAGGATGGCTGACCCAGACTGGCCAAAGGGATATTCCATACCATATGAATTATGCTCAGTGTATAAATGGGGGAGAGGTTGGCTGGGAGAACCACAGCTCAGGAGCTACCTGGGCATTGGTCAGCAGTTGCGAAGCAGTTGTGCTGTGTATCACTTGTTTTGTATATTCCTTAATCGTTGCTATCAATATCTTCCTTTTCTGTCCTATTAAACTGTTTTTATCTCAACCCATGAGTTTTACTTTTTTTTTTTTCTGATTCTCTCCTCCATCCAGCTGCAGGGGGCGGTGAGTAAACAGCTATATGTTTTTTTTATCTGCCTGCCAAGTTAAACCACAACACTACCCCAAAGAGAATGTTCATTAAAATATTACTACAACGACAATCCCAAGTAATCTGTTAAGTGCACCTGACTGAAAAGGACAAACTTTTGTCATGGTGTTGAAATCTAAGTGTAAAACAATGATAAACCAGCTGTGGTAAATAACTGAGGTTGATTTGCACTTAGTATGAAATCTTATACAACTGTCAGATCTCCTTTATAAAGTTTTACTAATTAAACAAAGAGGAAGTCTACGTGATTAACAAGTTAATTTACATGGATAGTGGGAATGTGCACGAGTGCCTTTAGGAATCAATGTTGACTTGCATCTGTCATACTGGCTTATAATGGAGACAAGAAAACACTCTGTAACAAAAAGCACACATACAGAAAACAAACTTCCTTTGTCCCAGTTAACAGTGGGACCTACTTTGGTCACTGGTGCGAAGAGAGAATCCCAAAATCACAAGTGAAGTGACTCCCAAGGAGCATCGTATTGCATCAGCATCATAAAACCTAAATCTACTATATTTTTTAGTGGCATGCAGTCTGGCTAATTCAATTTCTGTTCAAAGACTTGTATTAAAACTGCTCCAAGCATTAGATCCTTAAGAACTGCCTCAAATGAAGCAGAAATGATAACCGGTAAACACAACCTGTTAAGCAGAAAGCCTGTACTACAGGATCCCTATTTGCAAGAAGATCCAATAGCAAAAATCTGTTAACTGTTACAAAAATAAGTACCCAGTGCTGAAGGGGGCCCAGCAGTAGAGGACTTCTGAGGCTGTTGGGCAGGAAAGCACCCAGATGCTGCAAGAAAAGTAGCAGGAAGAGTTAAAACATTTCTGCAAGATCACTAATCTGCTAGATAACCACATAAAACTACAGAGGGGTGGATCAAAGAAGCAGAGAAAAAGAATGACAACTCAAGGACTATGAACAGCTTGAAAAGAGACGAAGGTAAAATAGGATTTAAATCAAACAGCGGAAATAAATTTGACACCCGAGACAAGAAAGTCAAAGCTGATGTGAAAGAGAGGAGTGTGAGAGGTTAGGTGTAGTTGCTCATGAGCCGGTACTAACGGAGGGGAGCCACAAGGACAGTAACAACTGTGCCCTCCAGCAGCTGCAGGGGGCATGTGAGTGGAGCAGCTGTAAACAGATCCATGCAAATTATATCTATTCATTCTGCAGTTGTTACCACCATAGCACTGAGTTAAATAGCCTCTGTTTTACATAAAATAATGATTTTATTTTAGCAGGATTATTTTCCTCTACATAAAATATGTTATTAAAGGAGAAAATTGTTTGTTCTTTGTGTCCACTGAGAACAAGACAAAAAGAAATCAACTTAAAGTTGATGGATCACCAAAGGTTTAAATAGCACCTAAGAGTGAAGGGTGATGGCTACGTATGGAAAATAAAGAGGCTGTAAGTCTTTGTGTGTGAGTGGATATATCTCAACAACAGACGGGAGAAACATCTGTAAGGGATGGTGAAACCTCTATAAGGGATGACAAAACAGCTGTAAGGGATAGCTTGCGGTCACGTAAATTGCAGCAGGAAAATCCATGGTTCCCGCATGTGTGGTTCCCGCATGTGTACCTGTCAAAGCTTCACAAAGAGACGCGTTCATTCTCTAGCCTTTAAAATCACTGGATGTGTGACGAGGGTCCATGCAAAATGGGCTGTTGGCTTAATAAAGAACAAAGCTGGTGTATATTGAGGTAATGATTCATAGTCACTGTCCTCCTGAATCAGAATGACTCTTTGAGTCCACCTCTTGGTTTTCAGGTGAGAAGGAAGGATGGCAGCTGTACATAGTTGGGGTTGCGCAGCCTGGAGAAGAGAAGGCCTTATAATGACCTTCCAGTGCCTGAAGAGGCTTCAAGAAAGCTGGGAAGGACTGTTCACAAAGGCCTGTCGTGATAGGATGAGGGGCCATGGTTATAAACTGGAGAGGGGCAGATTTAGGATAAGCATAAGGAGGAATTTCTTCACCATGGGAGTGGTGAGGCACTGGCACAGGCTGCCCAGGGAAGCTGCGGCTGCCCCATCGCTGGAGGTGTTCAAGGCCGGGTTGGATGGGGCCTTGGGCAGCCTGGTCTGGTGGGCGGTGTCCCAGCGCCTCCGCAGCCCCGAGACCCGCCCCGCGGCGGCTCTGCCAGCAAAGGGCGCTGTCGGGCGCTGCCGGCAGGGGGCGCTGCCCGGCGCCGAGGCGACTTCCGGCGGGGTTGGGGGGGGAGTGTGGGCCCGGGGCTGCAGCGGGCGCAGTGATCCGCCGCCGCCCGGGGCCGCGGGCCCCGCCGCCGCCCGCAGGATGCCGCTGGGGTTGAAGCCCACGTGCAGCGTGTGCCGCAGCACCTCCTCGTCCATGTGGAAAAAGGGCGGGCAGGGCGAGATCCTGTGCAACAACTGCACGGCCCGCTCCGCGCCGCCCGCGCCCGCCGCCTTCGCCACCACCTCGGCCGCCGCCCCGCACAGCAGCAACGGCGGCGGCGGCGGCGGCGGGGGGGGCGGGAAACAGGTGAGGAGAGGGGGACGGGGCCCTCCCGGGTCGTTATCCAGCCGTTATCCTACCGTTCCGCCAGAAGGATGGGATGTCATCCACAGGGACCTGGACGGGCTGGAGAAGTGGGTCTGTGCGAACCTCAGGAGGTTCAACGAGGCCAAGTGCAAGGTTCTTCACCTGGGTCGGGGCAATCCCCGATTTTAGTACAGGATGGGGGATGATGTGATTTAGAGCAGCCCTGCAGAGAAGGACTTGGGCGTGCTGGTCAATGAGAAGCTCGACATGAGCCAGCAATGTGTGCTCGCAGCCCAGAAGGGCAACCGTATCATGAGCTGAATCTAAAGAAGCGTGGCCAGCAGGGCGAGGGCAGTGATTCTGCCCCTCTATTTCTCTCTTGTGAGACCTCATCTGGAATACTGTGTTCAGTTCTGGAATCCTCAACATAAGAAGGATATGGAGTTGTTGGAACAGGTCCAGAGGAGGGCTACAAAGATGATCAGGGGGCTGGAGCACCTCCCATATGAGGACAGGCTGACAGAGTTGGGGTTGTTCAGCCTGGAGAAGGGAAGGCTCTGAGGAGACCTTATAGTGACCTCCCAGTACCTGAAAGGGGCCTACAAGAAAGCTGGGGAGGGACTATTTACAAGGGCTTATAGTGATAGGACCAGGGGGAATGGGTATAAACTGGAGAGGAGCAGATTTAGACTGAACATTAGGAAGAATTTCTTCATGATGACAGTGGTGAGGCATTGGCACAGGTTGCCCAGGGAAGCTGTGGCTGCCCCATCCTTGGAGGTGTTCAAGGCCAGGCTGGATGGGGTCTTGGGCAGTCTGATCTAGTGGAATGTGTCCCTGCCCATGGCAGGGTTGGATCTGCGTGATCTTTAAGGTTTCTTCCAACCCAAGCCATTCTATGATTCCCCCCACAGAGCAAGCAGGAGATCCACCGGCGGTCAGCACGGCTGAGGAACACCAAGTACAAGTCAGCACCTGCTGCAGAGAAGAAGGTTTCCACGAAGGGCAAGGGCAGGAGGCACATCTTCAAGTTGAAAAATGTAAGACGGGATGTGCGGTGTTGGTGGCTGTCGGGGAATGGTGGGCGGGAGTCCTGGATCGGGAGCCCCCCCCCCCGCCGCGCAGCTTCTGGTGCAAAATCAGTCTGAAGTGGGAAGTGGCTGCAGTCGCTGCCAAAGCCAGAGTGGGGCCATTTCTCGGTGTGTGGGCACAGCCGCCTGCATCTGCACGGCATCCAGGCCTCTAGGCGCCTTTCCTGAGGGAAGGAGTTCAGTCTAAACAGAAACTGGTCATGTGAGTATAATGCTTCCCCACTGAAAATCTTTAGAGTCAAAATGTTAACTTTATTGTTTTCAGTTTCAAAGTACAAATATTTGAAATGTTTGGACTCCATTATGTGCATTTTCTAATTTTCAAAGAAGGTAATTATAGTATCATGAAATGGTTTGGGTTGGAAGGCACCTTAAAAAGGTCATTGAGTTCCAGGTCCCCTGCTGTGGGCAGAGACAGTTTTCACTGGATCAGGTTGCTCAAAGCCACATCCAACCTGGCCTTGTACATCTCCAGGCATGGGGCATCCACAGCTTCTCTGGGCAACCTGTTCCAGTGCCTCACCACACTCACAGTAAAAAATTTCCTCATAATATCTAATCTACCTTGGTACATTGTATAAGAGGAAAAAAAACACAACAAAAAACAACCTGGAATTACATTATATGGTTGATTTGTTGTAATGCTTTTGATTTTCCATTTCTGTATTCTTCCCTTAGCCCATCAAGGCTCCTGAGTCTGTATCCACTATAATTACAGCAGAATCAATCTTTTATAAGGTATGGCTTTCTCAAACTTGTTTGCAAAAACAGTCTTGCTGTTTCTATTTCCAATTTCAAGAAGTACCACAGATAGTGAAAGCAATAGGGCTGTAGTCACAGAAACCGTTCTTCATTGCCTAGCAGTTGTGCAGGATTTTGCTTATGTTATTGCCCTTAAGTCTTGCAAGTTAGTTTACTGCAGAAGGTTATCTAGTTGCTACTGTTCCATTTCTTATTTGCAAGAGAAAGATGCATCTGGTTTCCTTAGTAATTACTGGCTATCAAGGTTTTTAAAGTTTTAACTTTAACTGTGCAGAGGTCAAGCAAAAGCAACTATAGCTGATTATTTAAATTTGTGTGATGCTTTCCTACCTTAGGTGCAAAGGATATGGATTGTAGAGGGGATGAGGTGTACTGTCCTAACACCCACGCTGGCCCTGGTTCAGAGCTGGTGCAAGCAGCCTCGAACACCCTGGGCGTAGGGTCTGTTGACTATTGCAGTGAAAGCGGAAGCAAGAATTCTCTCATTTGTACTTGAGAGCATTTTTACCAGCATGCCAAGGTGTTAGGGTTTTGAAGTTCTGAAATATGCTTTTGTTTTCCCATAGTACAAACAAACCATTTGAAATGTCTTTTCCTCCAAAGAAAAGGTCAGGACAGCCAGTGGGAGACTGCGCAGCCAGAGAAATGGTAGACCGAGCTTCCATATACTCCCCAGAGACCAGATACTCCCCAGATGCTTCATGTCTGGCATCACAGATGAATCTCTGATTGCGGTTGACTAGCTCAGAAAAGAATTAATGTGTTTTCTTGTGTTGTTTTTTTTGTTGTTGTTTTTATCAGAAATTAGTATGAGTTATGTCAAAAGTTTAACCTGATCTTTTAATGCAAAATGTTTCTATTTTGATGCTTTTCTTATTGTTCTGAAAGAGGTTGTTGGATTGTACTTGCTGTGTTGTTGTGAAGGGGATTGTTTGGGAGTCTTGTGTTCTTTTTATCTTTTTTTAAAAACAAAACCCTCTTGGGTGGTTCTTGGCAAACTCTGATCCTTCATAGTGCAACCACTGTGTTGTGCTGTGCAACACTTATAACATGAAGTGAGTTGCTTTTGCTGCGCAGTCTCACACGTTACAGGGCTCAATGGAGGTTGGCAGGAGGTGGATCTGTGTTTTGTTGCTCTTTGCATTCAAATGGGTGAGTTTCTTCACACACAGAAGTTTGCATTCCCTGCATATACAGGGAAATTTCTGAAGTTACTTTTTCTAGAAGGTGGTGTCGCACTCTCCTGCTTCTGACAGAATGAGACCATTGCCGCTCTGCAGACAGGAGGCATGGGAGCCTTTGGAGAGGGGGATATAGAGCAGCTGAGAGAGCTGTGACTTGAAGAAAGATGAAACCGTGTTGCTTCTGAGACATTTAGCAGATAGACACCATGTGGAATTGCCTGTCTAGTCACAAAAGCAATTCTGGGACTGAACTCAGACTTCTCAATATTGGGTGACTGTGGACAGGCAGCGCTGATGACTGCTTAGGTGATGCAGCACTCTGTCGTACGCCACTGTACTTTTGCATGTGGCTGAATTAAGGCTGTCTTTCGAGTTGGGGTAATTTGAGATAATTTAAGATACCAGTACTTAAGATATAAACCAGAATCACAGAGCAAAGGTTCTAAAATCAGATTGTTTAATTATTGTTTGTATGTCTTCTAGGGTGTATACTATCAAATTGGAGATGTTGTTTCAGTGGTTGATGAGCAGGATGGAAAAACATACTACGCTCAGATCCGTGGGTTTATTCAGGACCAATACTGTGAAAAGAGTGCTGCTCTAACCTGGCTCATTCCTACGCAAGCCAGCCCCAAAGATTGTTTTGACCCAGCATCCTATATCATAGGTAATCTTCGTTTTATACAACTATTTAAATGTGCCTAGACTAATGCAGAGTTGTATTTTTTAAATGAACTTTTTAACTTGTCAAGATCATTTATGCAATTTTCACATTTTAGATCCTGTAAGCATCTCATTTACTTGAATAACCTTTTTTATTTATCTTATCAATATAATATGATTAGCACTGCTGCGGTGAGTGTAATTATTTGAGTATTTGTGCTGACGGGCACAATTACAGTCTTGCAACTTTAAGAATCAAGTTTCACTCTATAGACAGAATCAAAGTTATTACAGTACAAACCTTATACACCAGTCAAATCTGTTTCTTTTAGAGTCACCCGAATTAGCTGATCTTCATCTTGGGAACTTAAAATACATAACACACAAGCCCTGGTATAGACAGTGTTCTGCTACTGATTATAAAATTATTAATGATTCAGAAAAGTCCTTTTGACAGGCAGGCCACAGATAGTATCTATTTAAAATATATTAACTGAAGTACTTCACTCACATAACTGAATGCTTGAAATGGAAGGAAAGGGAAAAAAAGATCAGCCCAGCAAAAAATAAAGGTAGCAGTTTCTTGCCTGGTGTTTGAGGCTACTTATCCAGGGAAGTCATTGACTGAAAAATCATTCTCTGAGGGATGTGGGCTGTGGTCACATATTTTTAAGTCCTACATACTCCAATTTTACACCTTTAAATTTTATTTTTGAACATTATTTATTTTTTTTCCTAGGACCAGAAGAAGATCTTCCAAGGAAAATGGAATATTTAGAATTTGTTTGTCATGCACCTTCGGAATATTTCAAATCTCGATCATCTCCCTTCCCTACTGTTCCTACAAGACCAGAGAAGGGCTATATATGGACTCATGTGGGACCTACTCCTGCAATCTCCATTAAAGAGACTGTTACGAATAATTTATAATTTTTCAAAGGAATACTTTGGACAAGTTATTTTGAGTGTATTCTCAGGTCTGTGAACCCCATACAAGAAGTTAAAAAAAAACGCATAAAATGTTCATTTTAATTCATCGATTATGGTATTTATTTATTTTAAATTATGTTAGATCTTCAAAGTGGAAATCTTCTTTCCATTTGATGCGTCATTTCTGTGCTCCGTTCTTCAGACATTATTGCTCATTTTGGGACAAAACTACATTTAATGTCATCTTTGACTCTGGTAAGCAAATAATTGACTTTTAAAAGTTGCCTTTAGTGTTCTTACTTTCTACCTTATTTACTTGCTAGCCTATGATTTGAGTTTCATATAGTTAACTATTTGTGTGTGTGTGTTAGCTGGATGGTTAATTAGAGAATGGTAAGGGTTGGAAGAGACTTCTGGAGATCATCTGGTCCACCCCCCCATGCGGAAGCAGGTTCACCTGGAGCAGGTTGCACATAAGCACATCCAGGCGAGTTTCTGATGTCTCAAGAGAAGGAGATTCCAGAACCTCCTTGAGCAGCCTGTTCCAGTGCTGTGTCACCCTCACAGTAAAGAAGTTTTTCCTCATGTTCAGGTGGAACATCCTGTACTCCAGTTTGTGCCTGGTGCCCCTTGTTAATTTAAAATTCATTTTAAATGTTTTTTTAATCAGTTGTTGCAATTAATGATGGTAAGAAAAATATCCTTAAGCAATTGAAATGAAAAAAACATTTGCTAAGGGATATAAAGACTATTTTTATATATTAACTATCTCAGATACAAAGGAAAATATTTAAATAGCAGAGTGGGAGAAATGCCACATACTAAAATACCAGTGGTTTTGGCACTGAACAGCTCCAAATGCTATTGGATGTGCTTGTGTGGCCTGAATTCCCCAGGATTAGTGGTTCCTGTTGCCTGTGAAGGATAAGAGCTGTAAGTGGCCTTAAATTTACATTTACAGATCTTGTCAGCATTTTTGGTTTTTTTTTTATGTATGTGACCATAGTACCCAGAAGCCCCAAATCAACTGTCATGTATTGTGTGAAAGTCCGTACAAGTTGCATTAGGCTTATGTTTTAACTGCATAAAAAGCTGAACTGTGAGCATTGCCACTGTGAAATGAAAGCCAGACTCAACTGAAAATGTCAGCTCCCACTGCATTTGAGTCACCGGCAGTACTAAAGTTAAGAAAGGTGTGATCTAATTAGATCTAATTAGAACCAGTGTTGTTTAGTATCTTGATCTATGACATAGATGATAGGATTGAGTGTACTGTCAGCAAATTTGTGGATGATGCCAAGCTCAGTGGTGCGATCCCATCCAGAGGAAGGTGGACAAGCAGAAGAAGTTGTCTTGTGAAAACCTCATGAAGTTCAACAAGGCAAAGTGCAAGGTCCTGCGCCTGCATCGGGACAACCCTCAGTATTGATAGAGGCTGGGGGATGAAGAGATTGAGAGCAGCCCTGTGGAGAAGGGTCTGGGGCTCTTGGTGAATGGCATAGAATCATAAAATAGGGGTGGAAGGGATATCCATAACCTTCTTACATTGAGGATCCCAGAACTGAACAACGTACTGCAGATTAGGTCTCACATGAGCTGGTAGTGTGCACTTGCAGCCCAGAAGGCCAGCTGTATGCTGAGTTGTATCAAAAGAAGCATTGCCAGCAGGTCGAGGGAGGTGATTCTGTCCCTCTACTCTGCTCTAGTGAGACCACACTTGGAATGTTGCGTCCAGCTCTGGAGGGACATGGACCTGTTAGGGGTGGGTCTAGAGGAGGGCCACTAAGATGATCTGCCCTATGAAGAGAGGCTGAGAGAGTTGAGATTGTTCAGCTTGGAGAAGAGAAGACTCCAACGAGCCCTTATCGCAGCCATTTATTACTTAGAAGGGGGCCTATAAGAGTCATAGAATCACTAGGTTGGAAAAGACTTCCAGGATCATCAAGTCCAACCATTCTTATCAACCACTAAACGATGCCCCTGAGTATCTCATCCACCCATCTTTTAAATACCTCCAGGGATGGTGACTCCACCACCTCCCTGGGCAGCCTCTGCCAGTGCCCAATGACTCTTTCTGTGAAAAAATTTTTTCTGATGTCCAGCCTGAACCTCCCCTGGCGCAGCTTGAGGCCATTCCCCCTTGTGATGGGGACAGGACTTGGGAGAAGCGGCCAGCACCCTCCTCTCTACAACTTCCTTTAAGGTAGCTGTAGAGAGCAATGAGGTCTCCCTTCAGCCTCCTTTTCTCCAGGCTAAACAACCCCAGTTCCCTTAGCCACTCCTCGTAAGACTTGTTCTCCAGCCCCTCCACCAGCTTTGTTGCTCTTCTGTGGACACGCTCCAGAGCTTCAACATCCTTCTTGGAGCGAGGGGACCCAGAACTGAACACAGGATTCGAGGTGCAGTCTCATTAGTGCCGAGTACAGGGGGAGAATCACCTCCCTGGACCTGCTGGCCACACCGCTGGCCTTCTTGGCCACCTGGGCACACTGCTGGCTCATGTTCAGTCGGCTGTCAACCAACACCCCCAGGTCCTTCTCCTTCGTGCAGCTTTCCAGCCACTCTTCCCCTGGTCTGTAGCACTGCATAGGGTTGTTGTGCCCCATGTGCAGGATCCAGCATTTGGCCTTGTTAAACCTCATGCCATTAGTCTCAGCCCAGTGGTCCAGTCTGTTCAGATCCCTTTGCAGAGCCTCCCTACCCTCCAGCAGATCCACACTTCCACCCAGCTTAGTGTCATCTGGAAACTTACTTATGGTGCATTTGATCCCCTCATCCAGGTCATTGATAAAGAAATTGAACAGGGCTGGACTCAGCACTGAGCCCTGGGGGCACTACTTGTAACTGGCCTCCAGCTGGAGTTAACTCCATCTACCACTACTCTTTGGGCCCGGCCATCCAACCAGTTTTCTGCCCAGGAGAGTGCATCTGTCCAGGCCAGAGGCAGACAGTTTCTGAAGCAGAATGCTGTGAGAAACTGTGTCAAGGGCTTTACTGAAGTCCAAGAAGACTACATCCACAGCCTTTCCCTTATCAAGTAAGTGGGTCACTTTGTCATAGAAGTCAATGAGGTTAGTTTGGCAAGATCTGCCTTTCATGTACCCATGTTGACTGGGCCTGATCACCCAGTTCTTGTGCATGTGCTCCATGATTGCACTCAAGATTACCTGTTCCATGACTTTCCCTGGCACTGAGGTCAGACTGACAGGCCTGTAGTTTCCTGGATCCTCCCTCTGACCCTTCTTGTAGATGGGTATAACATCAGCCAGCCTCCAGTCCAGTAGAACTTCCCCAGTAAGCCAGGACTGCTAGAAGATGATGGAAAGGGGTTTGGCAAGCATGTCTGCCAACTCCCTCAATACTCTTGGATGGATCCCATCCAGACCCATAGACTTGTGTGTCTAATTGAGCAAGTGAGTCTCTAACCACCTCCTCTTGGAACACGGCAGCTTTGTTCTGCTCCTCTAACTCCTGGGGTTGTACACACAGGGAACGACTTTCCTTACTATTAAAGACTACTAAAGAAAGATGGGGAACAACTTTTTACAGGGCCTGTAGCAATAGGACAAGGGCTAATGGTTTTAAACTAAAAGGGTTTAGGCTAGATATTAGGAAGAAATTTTTTTCATTGAGAGTGAAACAGGTTGTCCAGAGAGGTGGTGGGTGCCCCATCCCTGGAAACATTCAAGATCAGGTTGGATGGGGCTCTGAACAACCTGATCTAGTTGAAGATGTCACTGCAGGGGAGTTGGACTAGATGACCTTCATGGTCCCTTCCAATCCAAAGCATTCTATGACTATGATAATGCAGCCTTCAACTTCAGGTAATGAAGTCTTCAACTTTACAATGAATATTATATAAGAAGCAAAGATCACATTTATTGTGGTTACTGATTAACAAAGCCTTAATAGCCTTATAGAACTGAGAACAAAAATATTAATAGAAGTAGTACTGTAGTGTCAACTGTTCTTTACGATTCTTGAGTTAGAAAGATCAGACAAATAAATCATAAGTTTTTATCTGTTACCACACAGACAGAACTAATTTATCTCTTAGCTAACAGACTACATCTGTCCAAAATTGTGAAACATTTAGGAGATTACCCAAGCAGATACACTTTTACAATAGCTAATAGTTATTTTAATATATTCCCCATTGCAGAATCTTGAATCATTGAAAACAGAATTTTGTATTTGGCAATTCTCTCTCTCTTACCCTCACAGCCTTGCCTTCAGGAAGGCTACATTAATTTATTGGTTCCGCCTTTCTAGTTGGCAATCTCATGCTGTCTCTTGGGAAATATCTGCTTGCTGACTGATTCTATTCTTGCAGTTGGCTTACAGCTTCTGTGAGGTTATTTTTCTCTGGTAACTTCAGTCTCTTCAGTGACAATAACAACTTCTTCATGGACAACATCACCAGTTGGGTCATGCATCTCAATGAAATGCTGAAGTACTTCAATGTCTGTTTAATGAAACAGAAGTATAATTGGAATCTAGCTGTGGATAGAAAGGTGTTTTTTATCTGAACACATACAGATTATATTGTGCTGAACATTGCCCATCAAGCTGATTCAGAACAGTAGACTCAGGCGCCTGTTTGCTTACATGTGGCAATTTGGGCTCCTTTGAAATCTTTTGAACACTTTCATTTAGGGAGAACACAGCAAGAGTGTTCCTCTTTTCTCAGGAAGCAGTTTAGGTTTTCTTTAGGGTCAAAGCTATTTTCAGAAGTCACTGCTGCCCTCCTACACAATCTGTTCATGGCCCTAGTGTCCATTTCTTTCCTGAAGATCATCACCGCTGACTTTGTCAGTGTAATGTGCCCCACTGTAAACTGTCTCTGTTAACTGATCCAAGTTCAAAACACATAACATAATGGGGTGTTCTTTAGGGGACATCAGTGAGAATGTTTATTTTTGTCTTCAGAAGGTCATGCTCCAATAATCCTTTTGACTATGATGTGTCATATCCTATACAGTGAATGATCCCTTTCTTTCTGATAAGAGCACATTTGGATAAAGTCACACTTTAATGCTGCTTGTGGCAATGCATCTTAAATATGTAAGCAGAATTTGGGAAGCTCTTGTCTCCCAAGCCTAGATTTCAGTAAGAATTAAAGCAATGATATCCTGCCCTGTTAATCAGTGTGCATTTCTCAAGAGTATCTATTTCCCAAATTACAGGAATACACGTATGGAATTTTCCAGTTACCTCTTCTCAAGGAGTCTGGACAAGGAAGAGTGAGAATGTCCTTTTTCTTGTTTACAGAGGAACAGGTTTTTTTGGCATCCTGAATACGAAGGTAGAATGTCAGGAGATCTTCCCTCTTCCGTCGTTTGGTGGGGTGTTTCTCCTGCCAAGATCTTGCTGACTCATCGTCTGTCTCACTGATCCTTATTGTGCGCCTGGTTGTTTTTTCCATATATTTCTCACCTTCCAAAATGTCACAAAACAATTAATGACTATAACTTCAAAATGAGAATTAACTGAAGAGAACGTAATGAATAGGCAAGGGAAGGCTTTGTTAAGAATTCTCAAGAATTCTCAAATATTCGGTAGAAAAGGTTGTCAAAAAAACCTACCTGTGTTCATCTTTTGCGTGCAGCCAAGAGTGGGATGGTCGTAGGACGTGTGAGAAAGCAAGCCTTTCGTATCAGGTGTCAGTAGTTTTTCGTGGTGTTGAGTCTAGTAACTTCTATTTCGCTTTTCCTGCTTTCTTAGATCTTTGTTTCTAAACTGCTTAGTAACAGACCTCTGCTAAAAAAAACTGTCCCCTTCTTCATGAGAAGCTGATCACAAACTGTGGAGGAAATGGAAGTAGATGCTGCATTTATTGTTGGCCAAAGCAAAACCAAAAGCATCTGCTTCGTACCTGCAGAGTTTGCAGTACCTGACTACGGCTTAATTGCTTAGTGAGGTAAGTGGAAATGGTATGTCAAAACTTAACATACTCATATAAGGCTATAAAGAGAAACAAGTATTGTAGGCTAATGACATTGAGTTTCATGGGAGATCATTACTGAAGGTAATGATTGTTAGGCTCTTTCATACTGTTTTTCCTTCCACTTACAGTAAATTTATACAGTGCAGTCAGCAAGTTTTATGAAGGCCTTTTGTAGTGTATTATTACCAACCTTTGTTTTTACCAGCCTGAAAACCTTATTTACTATTTTTTTAATTTGCTGTTGGTGCTGTTTCACTTTTCACTCCCTGTCAAGATCAGATGAGTACGTTAACCACCACAGCCCTCTCTACGCAGCACTAGTGTGACACATCCGGAGTGCCGAGGCCCAGTGTCCTGGGCTCTCCAGTACAAGACAGAGATGGACATACAGGAACAAATCCAGTGAAGGGCCTCAACAATGACGAAGGGACTGGTGCATCTGAAATGCAAGGAGAGGGCGAGAACTGGGACTCTTCAGCTTGCATCAGAGGAGGCTCAGGGGGGATCTTAGCAGTGTGTATAAATACCGGACAAGAGCGTGTAAGGAAGATGGAGCCAGGCTCTTCTTGGTGTCCAGTGACAGGACAAAAAGTAATGGGCACAAAAAATCTGTTGAAACACAAGAAAAAGTCTTTTTAGTTAAGAAGAGTGATCTAGTCCAGTAACAAGCTGCTGAGAGAGGCTGTGGAGTCTCTCTCCTTGGAGATACTCAAAACCCAGCTGGATTAAGCCCTGGTCAACCTGCACTGGCTGACACTGCTCCACACAGGGGCGTTGGACTATACACTCTCCAGAGGTGCTTTCCAGCCTCAACTATCCCATGATTCTATAAGCTTTAAAAATTGCCGTACAGCAGATTATTTATCTTAATGAGATCAGCCTGAACAGTGTAAGGCTGCCAAGTTTAAATGCCACGCAAGACAGGTCAAAGCCATGTTACTATCAGGAGAACAAATTCCAAGTTTCTTAGGGGTCTCCAGTGAGACAATCCTCCTTCTGAGCCTCTACAGCAGCAGTCTGTAGTTCTAGTTTACTCTCTCCAAACCTAAATCATGGAGCACAAGGTGAATTAATTCTGACAATACTTTAAAAAACACCCCAACAAATAAAAAACAAAGCAAAAATGTCCCCACACAACTCTGTCAAATGAGTATACATTATAGACCTTCAAGTTTTTTTACAGTTAATATGTTAAAACACTACCCAATGAATACAAGCATACAGCAATAATTGCAAAGGGAGCCAAGAAGCCAAAAATCTCAATGCTTTCTCAGAAAGTACTTAGCATGTGTATACAGGAAGGTGTAATTATTGCTCGAGATGTATATGTTTAGGAAGCTCTAATGAATATACAAGAACATTTTGCCAGCTACAAAAGCTTAGCAAAATTTGTATATCACTTGATTCACTACATTGATTATTGTGATCAAAATATACAGTCCATAATGTACAGGAATACACACAACCATTTTACTGGTGTTTTCAAAATTTTGTAATTCAACAGCTGTGCGAGTATCTATAAAGACACTGATTTTACTGACACACAGCACACTTGAAATGGAGTAAAATGAAATGCTGTACTTAACAGAGGCCAATTTCACAACATCCAGGAGGTCCCTTTTCCTTGAAATTTAATTTTAGCATGTCCAGTTGCAAGATTATTAATGCCATGGTCACGGTGAAATAAGAATGTTATGCAAAGTTACAGCCTTACTGACGTCATACACACCTTTAGTAAACATAAGCATGCTAAATTACTTCAAGTCATTAAACGCATATATGATTTTAATAAACAAGTATATTTTTTACCTGGGAGATACCTTTTGCTGGTGTGTCTGAAGGTTTGCCTGGAGAATCTTTTTTCTGGATTGCATAAAGCCTCTGCAGAAGTAGATGTGTTGTTTGTGACTGGTTCAGCAATGTAACTGTGCAACATTTGCTCAAGTAAATACTAACTGGACATATGGAAAAAAAAGCTCATGACAAGAGTGAATAAACACTGAAACAGGTTCCTCAGGGAGGTTGCATAACCTACATCTTCAGAGAGCCTCAAACTTGACTGAACAAGGCCCTGAACAACTTGCTTTCTGAATTAGAAACTGGCCCTGCCTTGAGCCTAAAGTTGTACTAGATGACACAAGAGTTCCCTTTCAATCTACATATTTCTATAACTCTATAAACTTCACAAACATCCACTTTGCCAACAATATAAAGCATTTGTTCAAGGTTAAATATTTTACAGCATAAGAGATGGATACATTTGTCATATTCAATCTGAAACACGTAAAAATGAGGGATGGTGGAGGATCCCACATGTTATAAAACATAATTTGAAAGACAAAAAAATCCTTTCACATAAAGTGTGATTCCTTACTGCTGATGAAATAAAAATAAATTTAAAATTAAATTCTGAAAGCTTTAGGGATTTAACATAATCCAATGTAAGTGCTTTGTAAGCTATGCTTGGGGTCACACTAACATTTCTCAGTTCACACAAAATCTAAAAATGTCCCCCACAAGCTGAGAGAATAATTACGGTTGAACATATTATTTATAACATTAACATTTCTTAAAAGCTTGTATGCTACTACATACCATATTGAAAGTAAAACTCACACAAATAAATCTTATCTACAGAGTGGGAGAAAACCAGTCTAAACCATCCAGGTTCGTAACAATAAAAAGCTTTTCCAGGACTAATCAGGAGATTTTTATCAAGGACCTTCTGCCATAATTCATGTTCGGCTTCAAATGTCTGTGATTTTAAGAACTAAAAGAAGGAGATAATTTCTTATTCAAGGTTGAACAAGTGCATAAATTCATTGAAAGGATTTTCCAGGACTTGATGAAGTGTGCAATGACATACACAAGTAATTTTTATACTTCTAAGTTTTACATTCTCACCCTTTTCAAATGTCTTACATACCTTCCTGAAGTCTGCCCACACATAGAGTCCTCCTGAACTTTGGAGCACAGGTATTCCAACATCTGCCAGCCCATTCACAAGAATATTCTGTGCTTCGTTAAGTTTTTGTTGGTGGCAAAAAAACCATTATCCAGCCAATCTATCAAAGCAAGCAAAATATAATTGATTTATTTTCACGTGCAATGGAAAAATAAAACAGTTCAATGGAAATGTTTCTAGTGTGACTAACCTCTAAAGTCAAGTCCTTAAGGAATTGACTGAGAACGTGCTGGACAGGTCTGAGACAGCAATGGAAGGCAGCCAGTTGATTCACAGCTTTCCAAACTTCATGATTTCTCATGTACAACACTCCAACTCTGAAACCACTCATACCAAAATCCTTGGAGGACAAAAAGAAGCGATCAAGGTGCAAATTTACTTCATGTTTGTGCTTTGTCAAGCAACCAAGTCTAAAGTTCTTGTGATGCGTAGGAAAAAAAACATTCAGGGGTAAATTCTCAGTGTTGCCAGATGGAGTCCAGAGCATGAAAAAAGACAGCTAGCAACTTCTAAACAACCCTGGGGCAGGGAGGTCAGTGACTTGAACATCGTTGCTTGTAAGACAAATGAAAACATGGCTGGCTCATACCCTTGGACTGTTCCCATTATAGCTTACTATTGTTTCCAAGCATTCACGAGTTTACTGGTCCTTCCAAGAGAAGAAAAGGCAAAATGCTGCATGCTGAAATGTGCTTTTATATTTCGATACCTCTAATACAGATGCATTAACTGTTGCTGCCAAGTAGATCCCAAATTAAACTCTGAATTTTTAATGAATTTTATGTTACCAAAGAAGAAAACAAATTAATAAAGAAAGAGAAGCTCAGTTTGGCACCCGTAACACAAATTATGTCAGAACAGTCCAACTAATTTCTGTGGAGAAATGCCTTAAATTAAAAAACACAGTATTTTGATGTACCTTGCTAAAACCCCATATAAACTGTGTCCTTTCTGGATCTGGTAAACTGAATGAGAAAAGAGGAAGATGAGAACAGTTGTTATAGAAGAATAAGTTATGCAGGTTACAAAAATGTTTAAATTTGTAAAATTGTAGTATTTTTTTTAGTAAAGTTGGTATATAATCCTTTTTAAAGTGACATGGCTTTTTTTTTCAGAGGTCTTTTAAAAATACATTACCCTATGACACTGATCTCTCAGGTGTGTGCTGAGGCACTGATTTACACAACAAAAAACCCAGAAAGGATCTGCACTAAGATGCAGCGATCCAGTTAATATCCTAGAGTCCCACTCCATACTAAAACAAAAGCAGTACTTGCACAAGTGATGCACAACTGCTCTTGTACTTGATGGAGAACTGCTGCTCAGCTATGCTGCATTTCAGGCTTGAGAAGGGAAAAGTGAACATTTTAGGGTATGCATCTACACAATGAGGTGCAACTAAACAAAACACACCTGAATGTACCATTGCAGATGATGGGGTTTTTCCCCTTTGCACAAGCAGGACCAAGAGTGGAAACTTCCTTCGTCAGCCTAATGGAGCTGGGTGAACTTTCACAAAAACGAAAGTACTTTTTAGGCTTCATTTATGGTTCCCGATCCTGTATGGGTGAGGCAGTACCCTGTCACTCACTGGGCTTGGTTGTACTTGGCAATCTCCCATCAGTAGGAAATGTATGCAGTTAAAGATAATCACATACTTTGAGGGGAAGAAGTTTTATAAGTCACCTACTGATAAGTTTAAATATTCTTGAAACATTTACTCTTTTCATCCCCTGTTGAAGGAAACTAAGAGTCCAACAGCACACTAGTCAGAAAGGAGACTCATTATAGAAGGTAACTTGCACAACCTTAGGCAATTTCCTTACCATTACAGTGAGAATCTTGCTCTCAGGTTGTGTAAGAGGGAACAACAAAGAAAAGCAAAGAGACATAATGACTAAATGCTCTGCCTGTTTTTATTATGATTACTGTGTCATACACAGCTGGAAATGAGAGATCTAAAAAATTTGAAGTTGTCTGTGAAGAAGATCTCTTGTATTAACTGGTCTCATAGTTGCAAAGACTTAGGTAGGAATTAGGTCAAACTACACCAGCTGCACTAGCTAACAAGAACTTTTTAAAAAAGGCATGGGTTCTATTTAGGATTGAATATCTCCTAAACCCCACTGAGAAACACACTTACCAACCTAAGCTAAGCACACTGGTGAAAGTGGTATCATGAACAGACAGCATATATATTTCATCCATTACTACATGCAATTCATATCTATGTATAGAAAAATAGACATGGTAACATATTTAAAAGATATTTATTTGCAGATATATGTATAAAATCTTAACTACTGCCATAGCAAAGTACCCATAAGCACACCTATTTGCTATTCTGTTCCCTCTATGAATTTTACAGAGGTCCTAAGGTCATAAAGTGTACTGCGAGTACTTGTGCATCACCAGCCTCTATTTATGCACTTCTTATATTTCTCAGCAGCAATAGAATTCCATATATCTGAAAGAGAGTCCAACTGCATGCACAACCTAGTTGTTCTCTGGAATATGCATGGTCCTACCCAACTCTTACTTAAAATATAAAATTAACACAGCAGTTTACGATAAAACTCTACCCCACAAGATTTTTCAGTGAAACTTCAAGCAAAATACAGATGTTAGGTTTAGAAAAAGACTTGTCGTGCACTTAAAATAACTAATAGATTGCCACTGTGAAAACCACAGTAAACAGAAAGTAATGTTATCATACATTATACTAACAAGCCATATGCATATTTGGAAAACACAGGAAAAATTGCAGAACGGTTTTCAACATCCACGTGCAGGCACCCTCTTCTAAGAATACCTTATTTAATCTGATTGCTGACTCTATATTTTGGTTTAAAGGGAAGCTTTGTTTCAGAACAATTTTTTCATTAAAAATGAAATTATTATTTCTAATCCTTATCCTATAGCATTATTTTAGTACCAGCTTAAGTTGGTTGCAGCTTGAAATCCATGGGGCACTCTGAGAAGAGGTATATTTGCCTTTCCAAAAACTTGGTAACTGGATGTAGCGCATTGAATTTTACCAGTCTCCACTGCTTTTTACATCAAAAGAAAATCATTCAAAAAATGCAAGAATGTTAAGTTATTCCATTTCAAATTTGAATAAAACAAAAGCAGTCTTAAGTAATTAATGGACAATTAATATCAACCTACTCTATTTAACGTTGCCATAAACTAAGTACTGGTAGCTTTCAAAGCATGTACGTGATTTTACAGTCATTCTTTGGCAGAAGCTCACCAGCAGAATAAAGGAATACATCTATTCCAAAAAAAATACAGATGCTTTTCAAAAGGAAGTGTTTTGAAATCAAGGGATTCAGGAGACTGTTAGAGCTTAGAACACAATCACTGAGCTGAGGAAGGATAAAAGAAGGGGAATTAAGATGAGACATTTCAGAAGTATCTTCCTTTGATGTAAAGTGAATTGCTTGCACCTCTCAAGCTAAACAGGGCAAGCACAGAAAAGACATGGATCTGTTGGAGTGAGTCCAGTGGAGGGCCACAAAAGTGATCAGAGATGGAACACCTCTCCTTTGAAGACAGGCTGAGAGAGTTGGGATGGAGAAGAGAAGACGCTAAGGACACCTCCTTGCAGCCTTTCAGTACTTAAAGGGGGACTATAAGAAAGGTGGGGACAAACTTATTAGCAGGGCCTGTTATAACAGGACAAGGGGTAATGGTTTTAAACTATAAGGGGGTAGATTTAGAATAGATATAAGGAAGACATATTTTACGCTGAGGGAGGTGGAACAGTGGCATGGGTTGCCCCGAGAGGTGGTAGATGCCCCACCTCCGGAAATATTCAAGGTCAGGTTGGACAGGCCTCTGAGCCACCTGATCAAGTTGAAGATGTCCCTGCCGGCTGCAGCGGGGTAGAACTAAATGACCTTTAAAGGTTCCTTCCAACCCAACCATTCTATGATTCTATGAAAAGATGCTACAAAACTTCAGGCTGTTTGATTCCTCCTTGTCAATGCAATTATTTCCCCCTCAATATCAAATGTTAAGACCTTCTTATTTTGATAATGTTTCAAATGGCAGTGCAGGCCACATTTACTACCACTGTTAAAGTCTGTTAATCACCTGTTGCCAGTTTTTCAAGCCATGCATTAAAGCGTAAAGAAAGATTGTTACGCAAATAAAAGCCTTCACATGTTTAAACAATACATAAAAGAAAAAAAAATCCCAAATGTATTTCATTCAGAAAGACATTGTTGAATATCAGGTTAAGCAATTTATTCTAGTGTTTGCAGGAAGGCCAAGCAAAGAGGATAGCTACACAGTAAATGTGACCTGTCCACCACCTCCTCCAAATACACAAGCAGAGAACAGGTGATCACCAAAGGTGATTTTTCACCACTTCTATATTGCATTAGCAGAAAATCAAACACCAAACAAACAGCACTAAGGCTCAAACCTGTGCAGAAACTCTAGACGTTCTTTCAGTAAGTGTGCTGGGTTAATGTCCCCTAATGGATTGTCAGGGTGGATCAGAATTCATGCTCTGACTCAGATGCTCTGAAAAAAAGAAAAACTGATGGTTGGAGACACCAAAAACATTACACCAATGACTGGTGAGGATTCAGCGACGAAGTTTGCAAACCCTTAGCTGAAAAGCAGCATTTGAAAATTCTTTAATTACGTACCGTAATTAGAATACAGACTAATGTTCCAGCTACCGACCTTGTTTCATAATTTAAAACTACCACAAAACCCCCCATACTGAATAGTTTGTTAGTGAATGAAAATCAGTTTAGCACTCATTTGAAACACCCATTGATATCAACAGGCAAGATTATGGTGTTGTAGGGGTTAATGTAGAGGTTTTACAGGAATAATAAAATAATAAAATAAAATAATTTCCCAGAGCTTTGCAAAGTTACTGTGAATAAACATGGGAAAGCTGAGCAGAAAAAGGGACCTTGACATCTAATAACCTGAGAATTAATTAATTTTTCAATGGTGCTTTTTTCTTTAAGCAAGCAATAGAATCTGCAGAAGACTGAAAATTTAATTACCTGGTGTTCTACGAGATGCGCAGAGGTCTTGGTCAAATAATTAGTTTTTAATTATATTTATCAATAGTGCAGGATTTCTGCTACAGAAATTTTCTCCACAGAAGCTAAATTTTTTTGTTCCACTATTCTAAGAGATTGTAAATATTCTGCTGTGTAATAAGAAGAGTCCTACATGATCAAAAATTAGATTACAAGTACCAACATAATCAGTCTTTTTAAGTCTACAGGCATTTTTCAGAAAATCTTCTATTTTCTATTTGCTAAAAAAAAATCTTAATGCACAGTAACATAAGCGATATGCAGCAAATATATTGTACACAATGAAACAGTGCAATGACTCTAGAAGGATTTTTCGAGTCTTTGAACATATCAACATGAGGAGTGGCTTTATTACTTCATGCTTGGGATAAACTTGAAATCAAATTAGTATTTTTGTTTCTGCATTTCCACCTTTTAGAAGAGCAAATTCTAACTCCACCCGAGCTTCCTCCAAAGGAGAACATTTGTGAAGACCAACTCCCTAGGAAGTCCAGAAAATCAGGTTCAGTGATGACTAAGCCTTGGTATTTGCTTTCCCTCCATCTGCAATTTGTTTGAACATTAATGTACTATGAGCAAGAACTTCACAAGAAATGAACTTTCAGTGTATTGCCTTTGATTCCAGCTACAAGAAGAAATTACCTGAAAGTAAGATAAGATGCAAATACTAAGCACAAACAGCTGTTGAACAAGTACTCCTTCCACAATAGTATATTCAGTGTATTTGACACCTGACATGTATTAAGCAGAAGATGCGGAGTGAGGCATTATTGTTCACAGGAACAGCTGCTGTGGGATGGCAGTTTCTCAGCTGCTGCGCTAGTCTAGCACCTCCAGCAATTTATGATATTGCATGTAACCAAGGCAGATGTTTATAATATTATTATTCATGGGAACAGTTTCAGCTCTAGAAGGATGACAAACACATGCAGAGCTCTAAAGCGTTAATCTGATCTGTTATACAGCATCTTGTCGAGCCACTTCACCTGCTGACAGCCACAGTAACACAGCAGGGATGTTAGCTGCCTCCCTCTGCTAGGATGAAGTGAGAAGTGTCTGAATGCTCAAACTCACATGGGCTGCCAAAGGCACAGACATACAGACGGTGTCTAAACATAGACACCATGCTGATCAAGCAATTAGCTAACTAGGACAGCCTCAACTTATCTATAAAAAAATGTATGCACGCATTTGTATATATCCAAAATACACATCTTTTCTATAGGACCTTACTTACAACCGACCTCTCTAAGTGACCTTCCTTGTAACGATATGCTTCATCAACTGTTAAACCTCCTTTTCTATCCTGGAGGAGGACAAAAGAAGTCTATCTCACTTAATGCTTTTAAATATCACTGCCATCCCCACTACATCTTTGGTAAAATGTTTTAAAATTCAGCCTGTGCTTCCTCTGCTGGATCTTTTTAAGGACGAGAACAAATAGTTAAGTTAAAGTTCATTTACAATTTTCCATGAAGTGAGTGGATTATGAATAGCAAGACAGTAAGAATAGGAAATATTTTAACCTGAAATACTGGTAAGCACTATTTGGTGGACACTCACAAACCCAAACATTTCCACAGGGAGGAAAAGCAGTCTCCAAAGCAGAGAGGAATGTGAAAAATAAATTGTATGTGACAAGCAACAATATCCTCACTTACGCAAGCATGATCAGAATAAAATCACTGAACATGCTAAGTATTTTGAACTAATGAAACTTCTTTTCTATGGAAAAATTACATTTGTCATATTTTGTTTGCTAGCAATTCCTTGGTACCTGGAACTCAGAAGAACCGTTTTCAAAATCACATAAGACGTGTTTCTTTAATTAACTGAGTGGGTCATAACAGTAGTGTATTCTCTGTTCTGAGGGTCAGAACAATAGCTTGTTTACAACCCTTCGGATTCCATCAAAATCTACAGAGGAACAAACTTGGTCTTGAAACACAAGATCTGTTCTTCATAAAATGGAGTCAGGGATTCTCTGCATTTGGTTACAGTGCCCAGATTATGAAATCAATTTTACTCCTGTTGCAAGAGTTGGACGTACCTCAGCCACAAAGCTGAAAATCTGCACAGATGAAATTTTACAAATGCTTCAATGCCAAAAACATGTGCTGCTTACAAAATAACTAGGAAAACATGAACATCAGAAATCAAACTTATTGATGCCTGCTTTTCAGCTCTCTGCAATGCATCTTGTAATTTTTCAACTGTTAACTGGAAAAGGTGACTTTCTTTGTCAGTCACCTACAGAAAAAAATAATCAACAAGAGTAAAAAAAATATTACAAATACGAATAAAAGGAAAGAAGACAGTTAAGAAATACTCTCTAAGTGAGAGAAATACTCTTGCTGGTACAACAGCTACTGGCTTTTATAAAATAAAGGAATCTGAAACTAAGATCAGTCTTTTCTATATAAGCTCAACTATTTTGTTTTTAAATATTGTCCTTATCCAAGACTACACTGCCAAAGACTTACAGAAGAATCTGTGTACTTGAAAGATCATTTTTTTTCCCCCTCTGACTGCATGATTTGGTCTTACGGCAGATGCTACCCCCACTTTGACTTGCCTCACAGATTACTGAGCTTTCAAAGGGTGAACCAATGTTACACAGCTTATCTGGTAGATACATCTTTCAGTGCTTAAGGGGAAAAATCTGCAAAACAAATTTACTCAGGAGGAGCGACAGACTTTAAGCCGACAAATTATAATTCAGCATGTCAATGTAGAACAGTGTCTGCACAGAACAAACATGAACCTACACATCTGATGACAGCAGCCTCCTGTCGTGCTGCAGTCTGAGAAAAAGACAGGCTGTCTCTGAAAGTGCTAGACTGGTCCCGTCTCTTCACTTGGTTTCAGTTTGCATTTTCAGACTTTTTTTGTGAAATGTCTCTTAACGTATGCGAATAGCTAAAGCTTTATCTCACTGAACAAGGGCACATGAACAGTCTGCATTCCACCATAGAGTCATGTTTTCAAATTTATACCACCACAGTATGGAGCTGGAATCAGGTATCTATCTAAAAACATCAAAAAATGAAATTAACATTTCTCATGAGCAATTATTTCAAACTGGCAATCTAAGGATGTGATATCAAATTTAATCTCAAAGTCTTCACTGTGGCCCAAACCAATATTTAAACAAAACTGAAAATTTAGCATACATCAATCAACCTGAAATCTTTCTCAATATCCTTCCTTAGCATTTGCAAAGCAGATTTGAGAGTTGTATATATTTTCAGGAAAAGGGAATGGAACTGATCCACTACTTGTTTTATTTATTTATGTATGTATTTATTTAAATAATAATGACAAATAAGGATCTTGCGCTCAATATTTTGTTAATGTTTTGCTCTCAATTTTTCGTCAGGAATTGCTGCAGCCCTGGACTACTACTATATGGTTGCCAAAGAGCTATGTTGCAGCAAGAGAGCCTGTGACACTCCAGAAACAGGTTCCCTCCTCACTTTTTTGCTGGGAAGTAGTCCCAGGCTGGTGTTCTCCTGGAAACACCGCAAATGCCCTGCGTGACAGGATTTCAGTGGAGATGGAATGGGCTTCCTATGTTAACCTAAGGGGGAGCCTGTCAGCGTTGAAGCAGAAGACTTCCTGTTAAAGCTGTGCAGGTACAATGAAATCAGAACATATTAAAATAGACGTGGAAACAAGTAGCCTTCAGTAAACATTATCATTTACAGCTAAAAAAACCTCTCTTCACGGCCCCCAGAGTTTCAGTTTATCCCTCACCAAGACTGGAACAAATCATTCCTGGAGCGATTCACCATATCAAGACATGCTGTCTCGTTTGCCAACAAGCCCCTGGATCTTTGTGGCACATTGAGGGCAGGGAAATAGAACAAAAATCCGGAAAAGAAACTCTTGCACAAGAACCCAAAATCCTGCAGGCATGCTGCTATCAGTAACCCACCTATCCTTGGGGCTTACGCAAGGAATGAAACCACACCCAGCTTCACAGGGGCCATGACCGGCACTGACAACAAGTTCTTCTGTCACCAATATGCTGAAGTCATCACACCACTTTATTCTCTAGCACTCCACCCTCCTTGCAAGGGCTTCTGGTGCCAGTAACAGGGTCTTATGGAGGTGACACAGCCTGCTGCACTGGAGGCCACCAAAGTCATCCTGCTCACTGTCCCTCCCTGGCAGGTCTTTGTGGATTCCCCCGTTCTCTGCTGTACTGCTTGCCTACTCGGCTTTCCTAATTCCAAACCAGAGAGGGAACTATTTTCCTTTGCTGACCTCTGGTTTTCCTCCTAATGTCACCTCTGCTGTGAGCAGATTATTTCCTAGGACTCCATCCTTCTGCTTTGCATTCCCACCTCTGCTTCCTCCTCACTACCACCGTTGTTTGACCTGGAATCCCTCTTGTGCAGCAGCTCCATTTCTCTCTCCCAAATTCTTCTACATGTTTTCCACAGCCAGTTACCCGAATTGTCTCTGGGTCCCACGTTTTAACCCAGTATACCACCTTCCCCGGGTGCCTACTCCCTCCAGCTTCCACCACGGTTCTCACTTCTTTTTCTCATAATTTTTCAAAATACACTGCATTCTCTACGCTCTCCTTCTCTTCCTATCAAGCTCTTAAAAACCCCATAGACTGCATTATGGAAAGCAAGTGGGTTTGCGAATATCTCAAACGTCTTCCACCGTTGCAGAAATAGAGTCATTACGTTGAAAACACTCTGCCAGTGACAAAGAAACACCACATCTTGCTTCATTCAGGCAGGTAAGAGTAACAGCAGGCTGTCAGAAGTCACAATACAACTATATTCACTGCAAACAAATGCTTTTAAGCAAAATAATTGAGTTTTTACTTACCACTGGGGTCACATAATACAGTTGACAGAGTAGCAAAATCAGCACAACAGTCATTCATAAGAGTTATCTGAAAGAAGTAGGACAACCTTTCATTTAGGAATGAAATACTTAGCAGAAATATCAGCACTTCCTGAAATTCTTAAATTCATAAATAGTATCATAGTATAGTTTGGGTTGGAAGGGACCTTAAAGATCATCCAGTTCCAACCCCCCTGCCATGGGCAGGGACATCCCCCACTGGATCAGGCTGCCCAAGGCCCCATCCAACCTGGCCTTGAACACCTCTAGGGATGGGGCAGCCACAGCTTCCCTGGGCAACCTGTGCCAGTGTCTCACCACTCTCATAGTGAAGAAATTCTTCCTAATGTCCAGTCTAAATATGCCCCTCTCCAGTTTGTACCTGTTCCCTCTCGTCCTATCCCCACAAGTCTTTACGAATAGCCCCTCTCCAGCTTTCCTGTAGGCCCCCTTCAGGTACTGGGAGGTCGCTATAAGATCTCCTCGGAGCCTTCTCTTCTCCAGGCTGAACAAGCCCAACTCTCTCAGCCTGTCCTCGTAGGGAAGGTGCTCCAGCCCCCTGATCATCTTTGTAGTCCTCCTCTGGACCCGTTCCAACAACTCCATATCCTTCTTATGTTGAGGATTCCAGACCTGGACACAGTATTCCAGATGAGGTCTCACAAGAGAGGAATAGAGGGGCAGAATCACCTCCCTCGCCCTGCTGGCCACGCTTCTTTTGATGCAGCCCAGGACAAGGTTGCCCTTCTGGGCTGTGAGCGCATATTGCTGGCTCATGTCGAGCTTCTCACCGACCAGCACCCCCAAGTCCTTCTCTGCAGGGCTGCTCTCAAGCATGTCATCCCCCATCATGTACTGAAAATGGGAATTGCCCCAACTCAGGTGTAGGACCTTACACTTGGGCTTGTTGAACCTCCTGAGGTTCTTAGAGGCCCACTTCTCCAGCCCATCCAGGTCCCTCTGGATGACATCCCATCCTGCTGGTGTGGCAACTGCACCACTCAGCTTGATATCAACACAAATATCAACACTAGCTTAAATTCCAAAATCAACAGAGTGAAAAAGCTGCACTGCTACATCTATAACATTAATCCTTGAGTTTTACACCTTGACCACTTTTTCAAATGGTAAATTAGCACTACTAAGACTTCAGAAAATCTTGCATGTATCCCTCCTGTCATACCTTTCTGAAATTTGTGTTCAGATCTATTCATCTTGATCAGTTTAAGAAAAATAAGGTGCATAGATAAAGTACTTGTCTTTCATGTTCCGATTCAGTGCTTTTGTAGCTCTGGCACAGTCAGTTAGAAATTTGGTAATTTCTTCTCTGAAGCTAGAACACAGAATTAAAGTCAAATATGCAATCACATATTTGTCAGGAAAAAAACCCTCACAAAATACACACAGAAGAAGGACGCTTATCAAAACCAGCACAAATGCATAATTTGTTCTGTTATGAAATCCTTGAAGATCTTGATTAAATAATGTAATTTCCTTTAATATCCAGTGTGTTACGTTTGGTGAGACAGAGGCACAGAGAAGTCACCTGTTACTTTGAATAAGAGTGACTGTGACTCAACTGTCATTGCTGTACATGAGAAAAATGAGAAAATAAAGTATCTTTGAGCCCAAGTGGGATCTGGTTTTGGAGAAAGGACAAGAATTTGGGTAGTAGAAACAGTGACACCTGAGTTAATGACAATTCTTTAGATAACAGGCTTCCAGGCCAAGTGATGGTGGTGTTCCTACTGACCTTCAGGGAGTCAATATTTCATCTCTATTCTTCACAGGCCCCAGAGTTTCAGTTTATCCCTCACCAAGATTAGAACAAATAATTCCAGGAGTGATTGAATCACTGCATCAGTATGATTCACCACATCAATATATGGTTTTGTTTGCAAACAAGCCGCTGAATCTTTGGCCTTTGCCATTCCAGGTCCTTGTGGCACATCAAGGGTGAGGAGAAAATCAGAACAAAAATCCAGAAAAGAAATTCCTGAACAGCCATTCAAAAGCCTGTCAGCTTTTGACAGTTACACACCCGTCCTTCAGGCTTACCAGAGCAATGAAACCACACCCAGCATCACGGGAGCCACGACCAGCACTGACAACAACCAATGTGATAAATGGGAAAATAAACTTCTTACCTTCAAATGCCTTGTCTATCAGAATACTGGAAAAGATTAGTCTCCAGATAATTCATGTCAGGTCTTGTGAGCTAGTGACATGAAAGAGAGGTATTGTAGAGCACTGCATTCTTGGGAATTCTGCTATAGCAGAGTAATACTTGATTTTTTTTAAAAAAAAAAACATTATTCGGTAACTTTAAGGAAATGAAGAATATAAAAATTGATGAGTATTATTTTTATGCTTTGCACTTATCTTTTTTAGTTTTAAGTTACTAGAAAACACCTTTAAGACATCACCAAAACAAGAAAGAAAATGATGGAAGAATTATTTATCGTTCTGTTGTGTATTAAAACAGATCCTGAAAAACACATTAAGGAAAAGCATACCTGCTGTACCCAAGAGATTATGCAGCAGCCACTTCTGAGATATATCAAAGCTCTAACAATTCTTGCAATATTTATTGTATCAGCTTTTAATTCACATCAGCTTTGATTAGCTTCTCAATCAACAGAAGAAAAGTGGCGGCACACCTATCTCTCACAGAAGAAAACTAGATGTATTACCAGCAGTGGCTTTCTTGCTCTCAAAGCAGGAGCCCCCTTCGTGCCCCCCTGAAAACTGGCTCAGTCCTATATTCATTGTGGCATCGATACTGGTTTAATTCTAACATAAACAGCCAGCACTGTCAACTGCTCTATGTATCGAGTTTATGGCTGACACCTTGTCACAAGCACTGCAAAGGCAGTTGCTCCGGTGCAGATCCGTTACCCCACGGCAGTGGAAAGGAGGATCAAGAAGCAACGGGGAAGCTGCAGAAGCCGGCCTAGCAGCTAGGCCTTTGTTTTGCTAAAAGATAAGCCAGAACACCGTGCTTTCCAGCACGAGCTAGAATTAACAACTTGGGAGGAAACACCTCCTTTAGACAATATGACATTTTCTCATAGTTGCATTTCAAAGAGAAGCTCTTACTGTGATGCATGGCGGCGCAACATTTACGTTGTAGCTTTAATTTTGCTCAAAGTCTGCATTTCGTGGATGGATCACTTCCAGTCAAAGTTCTGGCTTTGACATCAGCCAAGTCAGTTTCTTAGAAGGCCTTCACTTCCCCCTTTGAAAACCTACTTCTTCCTGAAGGCCAGCGTTCCAAAGCAGAATTTGCTGCTGCAGCAGGAACAGTCTCCTGGGTCAGTTCTGTTTGGACTTTTTGCTCAATTAAACGTGAATTAAGTTTAAGCGAGACCAAAATTATTCTGTTTTTCAACTAAAATGTAAATATTTCAGTGTAAATATTACTTGGCAAATTACTTCTGTGTGTGCAACTGGAGCAGCAGATATAAACATATAAACCATGCGTCCTTGGGAAAGCTGTTTGCACTGTCCGTGTCCTCCCGATTATCCCTTTCCCTGTGCTGAACTGGTAACTGGACACTAAAACCAGTCCAAGCCGAAGTAGCGGTTAAATCCCAATTAGCCAGCAGACAGCAGCACTTACTCTCCCCTCTACTAAGTCGAAGCACAGCTTGTTCTCGCTCGTGCCCGGGTTGAGGATGCTCTGCAAGAGACAACAGCTGTTAAGAGAGCTCGGGGGGCTCCCAAACTCGCCGGGCTCAGCAGGTGCGTGGCCGCTCCTGCAGCTGCGATTTGAGCTCCTGTTACCCGCACAGACAAACAAACTCCCTGTCACCTGCTCCAGGGTCGAGATTCCTGCTTTAGCCCTGGCACGCTGGGGATCAGGTAGTGGGATCTGCAGGGAAGGGCGATGGGATCTGCTAGTGGGAAAGAGGAGAGGGGGGTTATTCTCTCCCCTGGATCCACAGGAAAAGCAAGTCTCAATATGCTCACTGCAAGTGTTTCTTTCTATATCCATGTTTTAAACTCTGTTTTTGAATTAAGGGGGTTTTGGTCCTTTAAAGCATTTTAAAAAAATACCTTTTAGGCATTTTACACATTCAGAAAATTGGCAAATTTTAAATTCCTGGAAAACTGGGCATTAAAAAGTGGGCTGTGAGTTAACTCTTGGCAAACACCGAAACTGCAATGCACAAAACTGTTGTATCCTTTTAGTATCTAAACAAGGTCATGATGTTCTATCTAGATTGAGTTACGTATATATCTATATATAATTATTTAAATAGTGCTTTAGCAAGACATTGCATTAAAGTAATATGCTTTATTAAGAAATAATTTAATTGCTGTTTCCTGAAACTTGGCAATAATTAGGGAAATGATTAGCGTTGAATCTAAAGGAATCGAGTATCTTCTTGATAGAAAAATGAAACAAAACCATAAGAATGGCCTTAATCCTAGCAGTGCTTATGGTGGATTTGTATAACATGGCATTGACTGGATTTTATGGGTGCTTTCAAATATCTTTCGCTTTTTATTCTACAAAGCTTTTGATCTCTGGACGTCAGGGGAATCACCCAACAGCTCTATAACCTTAATAATTTTTGCTGTACCAAAACCTAGTATCAGCATCCACTGGACTTCCACACCTGCTGTGTTATAACTGTGCCCAAGTTAAGTAATAACCCTCGCTGCAGGCTGTTAAGAGCTGCTTTGTGTGAACAGTGAAGAAAGAAGTGGTCTTTTTGCCCCTAGGCATCCCAAACTGATCTTTTCCTTGAGATCATCATTCTTCAGTAAATAATTTCAACTAATTCAAGCTAGTAAAGCTTTTTGGAGACTAGTGTGGGACAGCACTGCTGATACAACAGGTACCTGTCACCTGTGACAGCTGTGACGATGTTGCTGCTGTGCGACACTACAGGAAGGCTGTGGACTTAGGAGTCCTACAAAAGCTCCACCAGCTGTCAGAGAATACAGAGGAGGAATTTTTCACGCTTCACTTCTGTGTCTGACTTGCACTTCTGACCTGAATACCGGCAAAACAGTTTAGTATTTCTTTACTGACCACCATCTATGCATCTAAAAATATTTTATCCTAGATCTCTCTACTTTATAATTGGAAGAGCACACTAAACCTTAGTTAATAGATTTTTACTTCAGTGTACCTATGACAAATTGTTACCCTTTGGGCTATTTTAGAAATGGGAAAACTAACAATTGTGCCTTAAAGCAAGGTTTGTAACATTCCAATCCTGTTGTGCATATGTAAATGAAAAATAGAAATAATCTGCTACAGGACTCACTAAAAATGTAAAACGTGGTATAGAACTAATGTCTCACAATTTGTCCCAGAGGCAAACTGTGTGTTAATAAATGCTGAACTTTTGTGAGCGTTATAACAGCTTGCACTGAGGTCAAACACATTATCATCAGGACCAAGTTGCCATCTCCCTTATGTTCCCAATGTAAAACGTTTCACTTAACCCATACTTATATGTGACACCAAGATCATGCCAACAGATGGCCAACTTTTAAGAGAGGGCACACTAAGTGCAACGGAGATTCTGCAAACCGCTATAATGAAATGTTTGGAGAATGCTGCTTTGAAAAACCTCCGCCAAACCACCTTAGGCCTGCAGGGCAGCTGCAAACAAGTTATTCCCAAATGACACCAATGAAAGTGAAGCAAATTACATACCTGTCAATTAACACAGACAAATTGTAGTCCAGTCTCCCAGCTTCATTCTGTAAGGTGAATGCTTCCTAAATCATGCAAGAAATTCTGTTCTTGTTCTGATCTGTCCCAAGTTCCTGCATTGCTCATGATTTTATGATTATCTTAACTCCTTAGAAAGTTGGCTTCACTCCCAGCCTGTTACATGAGCTTAGAAGGTATTAAATAATTAACAGTCAGATCCTCGTGAAATAATACAGCATGCATACATTTCACAATTTTCTTAATAACTAGGAGTTGGAAAATAAATTAGGCAACAAGTAAAATGATACATTAGATTAATGATATTAAAAAGCCAAATATATACTGTTTTGTATTTTTTATATATATGTATAAACACACAACACGCACTCTCTCAAACACACACATCAGTTCATTTGAACAGTTTCTGTGAAAAAATTAAATTCACACAATGCTTTTATTTTTAAACTATATTTTAAAAGATTTGTTTGCTTTTGGGCTGGAGGAATTTCCTTTGCTTCCCAGAAGACGGGGAGGGAGAAAGTTCTTGTATGACACTAAATGTAGACCGGTGCACACAAATTTTAGGCTTGTTTGGATGAACTAAATCCAAAGTACTTTTCAAATTTAATGTAAAACATAAAACGTGCATGTTTTAACCAGACTGTTAACTGCCATGCTTAAAATACTGTCAAGCAGAGTTCTAACTGGTAATGTCTAATATGAAACCTAAGGTTAATGTAATCTAAGCCTCATGAGACATTGCTTACTTTATAATTTCATTTCAGCTGGGTTAAGAAATATTCTCTATTTTTTCCCTTCGGAAATGGAACAAAGTTTGATTCCTTAAGAACTAAAAGTTATACAATAACTACCTTCTGAAATTTTCCCCATACAACAAAAATTTTGTTTCACAAACAAACAACAAATGTGATTTAAGGCAGAAGAGCATTAACAGTCAAAGGACCTAACACAGTGGATGGTATTCAACGTCCTCAATTCTTGGAACAGCAAGAATGGCAGATTTTGATTATTAGGAATTAACAAGTTCCCTCAATATTGAGACATCGGAGCCTTTCAGTTGAGTCAACTCCGCTGACTAATCCTTTTCCCAGAAACGTTTTCCACTCATCAACAGACTCACTCCAGAACTGCGGATTGCTTCACAACAGGTATGGCTTTCAAAGGCCGTGAGAAGGTAACTTCAAATTTTTAGAGCAAAAGCTGCCTAAGCATTTCTTTTAAGAAGAATTATGGGATAGGAGAGGAAGCAGAGATCTTATTAGCAAAGCGAAACAATCCCTCACATGTCAGAAATTAGGTAAGTGTTTACCTCTATTTTTAACACTTCTTCAGAAGTCCTTCAACTACAGCGAAAGACTGGTTGGCAACTGAGAAAAGGTCAGCGACAGCTGACAATGTTAGTGATGACAGGAGTGAAAGGGAAAAGCTACCCTAGGTTATTAGCCTTTTTTTACAGCCCATAATATATACCCAGAAAGACTGGCATTAGTATCACTTAGAGGTAAGAATTGCAAATCAGCTAGTAGGGAGGCACAGAATTTGTCCAGTTGCAGGTTCACAGAGAGTTTACTTGGTTCTTGATTTGATGGAGGAGACTGGGAAACAGTGGACAAAAGGTTCAACACAACATCCATCATTTGGCTGCCTGTGGTATCTTCTCAGGCCACTGCAACTAAATCCCTGCTGCCCTATGCAACATGAAACAAACTTCATTACTGGTCCCTTCTCACTGTTGGTGTATTTCTTAATACTGGGCCTTGTGAAAGAGCCTCCTCAGGCCAGCTGAAATTTCTTGCACATCACTTGTATGGAAGGGATTATCCTCTATTTAGCGACAGACTTTATGCTCGTGGTACATTATGGAGTTCTGTGCTCATGTAACAGATCTTAGCCAGGCTTCATTTAGATACTCTGCCATCTTTTAAGATGAGATGTTCATATAATTCAGAATGTAACTGAAGATCACCTCACAGCAACTAGTTATTAATAGTGACCTGCTTTCTTGGATTAAATAGTATTACCCGTGGCAGGAATCAAGGTTATCTATATGTGTATATACACACACAGAGGCACATCTGTGCTAGTTCAGCACACCTGTGAAATTCCTTGCATGTAGCAAGGAAGAGTGCAGATCTGGAACTTAGGCTTCCTGGGTTTTAAGAACATTTTCCACAACAGTATAATATCTGGTTTTGGTTAAGGACTGATAGGACTTTGATGTCTAATGAAAGCATGCTTTCCCCCTTAACTTTACAATATCATACTTCGCACTCAAGTATTATATCTTAATTAAATGATTCCAAATGTGAAGATAATTCCACAGATTATTGCACTGACTTTGTTTTAAATACGTTTGGCCGCTGATCAGTCCTTTCAGATTTAAGTATCAGTGCGTTACAAGATTATAATTACTAGGAAGGTTAATGCATTTATATTTTTAATTAATCTGGCACATCCATTATCTAGAGTTAAAGAACAGATTCTACTACTAATTTTGAGCTAATCTGCATGATTTTGTTGAAAATCTCTTTACCAAACAGAAAAGATATAATAAACTACAAAGCATTTTAAACAATCTTAGCAAGGAAGGAGATATAAGACCACCTTCTTATAGAAGTACTGGTTTTAGAAAAGAACCTTTGACTGGAAAATCTTTAGGTCAGTACGTGGAAGAATAAGTGAAAAGCTGCTAGAGAAACTAAAGGAACTAACAAATTAAATTAACTGGGCTTAAGTTTCAAATGCAAGTATTTGAATAGAAGATACTATAACATTTCCTTAGGTTAGAGAATAAAACTATTTGGAATTAGAAGCTCAAGGAAGAGAAAAAAAGTATTTTGAATGAGCCCAAAATGCAAGCGGATGAATAATCATTGGAAAAAAAACCTCCAAGGAATTGATAAACAAATAAACTACATCCCAAAGGCCAGAAATGCCCAAAATTAATTACCAGTCCTGGAAAAGGAAATACAAAAACCCCAAACCCAAAACCCAAACCAAACAAAGAATTTTGAATTTTAACACATAAACAAAGCACAGTAAATAGTTACACCTTGCCAGCTACTGCACTTCATTAACAATATCAATGCTTTTTTTGCCCCCTCTTCCATTAAAAGATTAATTTCTTCGAAGTACCTTACATTTACTACTGTGTAAATATGAGTAACCATGGGGCATCTGACAGGGAATGACTTGCTCCTTTGCAGCAAATTGCTTATCTGTTCAGCCCCTATTCATATTAATCTCTACAGCCATTTAAAACAAGGTGAACAAGGAAACAAGTGACACTACTATGTAAGAAAGATGAATTCAAGGTTAGAGGTAAGCTAGGATATAGGTCTAGTGCTGAACAAACATACTCACTTTTAAAAATAAGTATGTTAGTGATATGGTGGTATTGACAACAGCAGAGCTTTGCAGTAATGCGAGAAGGACTTTCAGTTTCAAAACCTACTGAAGCATGAGCAAAAAGCAATAGCTCAGCATAAATAAGAAAATCGGGGGTACTAACTGCTATGAGCTGACTTATATTGTATCAAGGCTTGCAGTGTAAGCAGGCTTCACCTGTACCAGGCTGCAAGAATAAACACACAAATAATACATTCTTTGGGTTATTTGCTGGCACTGCGAATGGGAATCACTCCTAGACAGCAGGGAACAATAAAATCACACAGTCACATGGCATGTTCTTCTAATTACTTACACAGCATGATACATTTCAATAAATGAAATAACCAATTGGAATATGTAGTAGGACCACATAATCAAACATTTAGAAGCGTCTCAAGGAAGGCTGCTGCTACTAATGTACCTGAACAAAGTGATCAGAGGAAGCCTGGATGCACTCTTGATCACAGAAAGGGTAACAATGACCCGTGGCCCAAAGCAACAGAAATGTGAAAAAGTATATACTGGCTATGAAAGACCACCAAAAGAATAAAAATCAATGTTCTCTAATTAGCTCAGGAAGGTGAGTAGTAGATTATTGAAAAAACAACCAAACCTCCCCAGCACTGACAAAATGTTGTGAAAGGGCCATATAGACTCATCGGAAACATCTCTAATTCTCTCCTGCCCCTTCCTTTTCCCCCCTTTCTGTTAAAACTTGCTTCTGTATGTGTCAGCTGAGGAAGACAACTCTGTAACAGTCTTCAGGTAAGACAGTAGTTATGAATAATTTTAGTATGTAACATTAGAAAGCTTTCTAACATCAGATCTCCAAGAAGATACAGTTGTGCAATGCAACTTGATACTTTTCTGAATAATAAAGAGTGGCAGAAAACAAGATACGATTATTTTTTTCCTGCTATAGTAGTTTTGGATGCATTAGACAGTTGCCTACCGATGAACATATGAAGTACCACACTTCTCTAAGCCTTTGTATCACTGTTAGGTTTTGGCAATCGTATTGATAAAAAGAAAAATAAAAAATTTTATGTGATAAACAACTGGATAGAATGTAACCAATGTTCTCTCAAAATTTAATATGAATTTGAAGGAAAACAATTTTCTTCAAAATAAAATGCAACAATTTTACAGTTTAAGTTTAAAAGAAACTTTCTCCAACTGCTGCATTAATAAATCTGTATTTTTTATAAATAATCTGATTTAATCACATTTGTAATTTTCAGTTACAATTACAAGCTAATACAAGTTACTAAGCTAGAGTAATTTTTTGTCCTGGTCTGAAGGTTGAGCCAACTTGTCCTTTCCTCTTCTTGGGGTTCTGAAAGTTATCATACCTGCAATCAGAAACAAATATTAGCAAATGCTTATGAAATGCCTTTCTCTGTATATGCCTCTTCAGATACACATTAATGCAACACAGAATCTAAGTATATTTTTATGGACGAGTGCATGTCTCCTCAGACCTGGGGACCTGAGGAGTTTTCATCCACAAACTGAACTCGGAGCTCCTTGCCCAGCTTCCCCACCTCTCCTTTTTTAGAATTTTTTTGGGGTGGGGGAAGGGAGGACAAAGAACAGAAATGGACAGTGTGCTATAGACTCCTGGGAAGCATCTCTCCTCTTCCTCCTTTCCTCTCCTGTCCTTGTCTCTTTCCTCTGCTATACGATCTGCTTATCCATGTTTCAGCTGAGGAGGACAACTCGTTAAAAGGAGTCTTCATGTCAGATGAGATCACAGAACAGCCTGATGCCTTTTTCCAGCTTTTGCACTCCACTCATTTCCAAGTCTAAGGAGATACATTCTCCTTTTCAGTATGTTTATACTTCTGCAGATTACTGCCTTTTCCAAAAGATGGCAGCTACAAAGAGCACTATGGAGAGTCAAAGCCCAGCATTTTGAAGATACAAGGGGCTACTACTCAGTGGGAACAGGAAGGACCTAGCTCAAAGTCTTAGCGAATTGGTGCCTTGTTATACCGCTATAGCTCTTAACAAAATACAAGGGTTTTCTGCTCTGTGATTAGAATTTCTGGGTCCTACATTAATAAAAATGTAGGACCTGCAATAAAAGATAATGCACTGGTAAAATATTTCACCTTTCCTGATATGTTATTTAATATTTCTGAAAAAGATTGCTGTCAGAAGCTATTCAACTCTGCTGCCACTTCTCATATTAAATAACTGTTCTCTTTCTCATGAGTTAGGAATAAGAAAAGTCCAAATCTCCACGGAATTTACAATTACTAAAAAAATTAATACTTACAGTTCAGTAAAATTCTTCCAGTCATCTTGGCTAATGGATGGTCTTATACCCTCAAGTGCAGTCATCAGATGGGACTGGGTAATAATTAAAGTGTTCTTGGCAAGCACTGACTGATTAAGGGTGTTGTCCTCCTTGAAAAGAGAGCCACGAACAGACAACATAAAATTACCACTGAAACATAGTGCCATGAATATCACTGACTCTGGAACCTCCTCAGTGTATTATACAGTCACAATTTCTCCCCCTCCGATATTAATAATACAGAAGTAACTGTTTAGTTATATGAATGTTAAGATTTGGCTTATTTTCCTAAAATAGGTAAAATTTATCATCTTTGCTATTTTTGCTACATTATATTTTTACTACTGCAGAATTTAGTAATTGAAATACTGAGAAATGTAGGAAAACAACAGAAGAGGGTTAAGACTAAATAATAAAAAAAACCTGCCATACTCCTCTCTTGCTTCTGTAATTGGTTTTGATAGCACTGTTTTCTGTCCTTGGGGGCTCCATTTGCTGCTCCTGGTTATTTTCCAGGGAGTCATCTTGAGAAACTGTTCTTCTAAACACTGAAGGCTGTGATGATGCTGCCTCTCTCTGAGTCATGCTGATAAAATCGTGAGTTATGGAGTTTGGTCCAGAAAAACACAAAGAACTCTAAATTGACCACAAGGAGAAATACATTGACTCATTATAAATCCAAAAAAGCAACTCCATCAGTCTACAATTCAGTATAACCTTGCCCCTACTGGCAAAAAAAAAAAAAGAGTACTTTCTCTTAAAAATATATCACGTACATAACTTTCTGAACAGAAAGATTTAGATTAATTTGCCAAGGTGTTTGTGGAAAAGTACAAATTTGAAAATGAAGTGTTTCATGCTTGGAACAAATCTAAGTATCTTGCAATGGCCTATCTCAGAAAGAATAAAAGTTTACTAAGTCCATTGTTTTATTTATGTATGAAAATCAGTGGTTCTTAAATCTGGGCAAGTTTATGTAGCTTTGGAATGACTGATAATTTAAATAGTCATCACCTCCAAATTCTCTGTGCTCTTGATAAAATATGTAACTATAAATTTCAACAAACTCAGAGATCAAATTCCTTCTAGCCTTGCTGAAGAACTTAGAAAGTCAGAGGAAAACTGAAGTCTCCAAAGGTGTATTAATGGAACACCATCATCTATATTGCAAGATAAAACATACAAAAGCACCTTAACAGTCAGTAATTAGTTTTCCAATGTCAAGAGAATTTATTTTTGTCTCTAGGAATCAATGCAAGACAACAAGCGTCTAACCACTTTGATAACTACTTGTAATCACAGTTCCACAACAGATCTTGAGAATTACTGTCCTGTGGATCACACGCAAACTCTGAAGTCATGTGTCCATCGTAAGGAGCTCAGTGGCAGCACATTCTGTTTTGCTTGCCTGGCAGCCAAATGAGACAAGCTGGCCAACTGGCCACTAGGTAGGTGCTGGGTAGCCAACCAGCACAGCCCTATCTGCAAGCCAGCCAAAAAAATGTGCTGCTTTCTACACAGTGTGGTACTACAACAATAGGAATTTTGCTTCTTATGAGCAATGATGGAAACTAAGGTTTACTTCTATTGTTCACACAATCCCATGGTCAGATGTACACTAATGCGTGCTCTACTGGAATATGAAAAAAAGTTTGTTGTTTCTTAAGATTATGACTTAATTCTTGAGGCTGAATGGTCACTGTTTAGTAATAAAGCTAAGTTATAAAAAACCACAAACAAAACACACCAAAAAGTCAAAACCTGTCTTAGTAATCAACTTAGGAAGGCAACAAGCCACTAAGACCAGAAGGTAAGATCTAGTATGAATGCAATTTGTTTCATTATAAAGCATTATAAAGTATTAAAAATCAAGTGACGTGACTGATCTTACTCAGCTGGTGCAGAATTTCTTCCAAAGGCTGGTAAAAAAATTGGTAAGGGAAGGGTTGCTGTGTTTGTGTGTAGCAAATTGCTTGTAAAGTATCTTAAAAAAAATCCCACGTTTTTCATCAAAATGATGGATAAACTTGCTCAGGCAGAACTTTGAGCAATTTAGTTTTAGAAAGCATCAACTTTTTGGAAACAATCTGAATCTGTTATTTTTGGCTTTTGATGTTAAAGTCCGGCAAAGCTGCAGAGAAGTGCATACTGTATTTTGTCAGATGATATCCCTCCATCTCCTTCCCCATCACATACCACAAGTTATAGGATGAAGACAGTCTGAAGGACAAAGCAGACATAATTGTATTTACAAAATCATTTCCCTAGCAGAGTTATTCCGCTTCATAACTGATAATATTTAGAAAACTCAAAATATTAAGTAAGTAATTTACCAGTTCTGAAGGAGTTCCATTTCCCAGCTCTGATTCATAAGAGCTTCCAAAATAAAGACGATACATGTTGGACCTTGGATCTTCAGGAAGCAAGTCAGACATATCTAAAGAAATAAGAGATTGCTCTAGCCCTGCTTCTCCATCTACTGCTGAATCATCTGAGCCACTGCTGTGGTTTAGAAAAACCATGGAAGAGAGACTGAAGTCACTATCAGAGCGAGAACCAAAATCCTGTGACAAAGAACAGAACATTGGAAGTGTTAACTCATGACTAAGTGCAATCTGAAATACATTAAAGAAAAATAAATCATATACAGTACAAATTGAAGTATTAATTTACATTTGATTCTAGCAATCTGTCTTTCTTTGTGACTAAACTTCCAAATATTTTGCTATGAAAATCCAGTGCCTATAAGCCAAACTTTCCGTCTTCATGCTAGAAAAATAATTTGAGGAGATAATCTCGAGTTTTTATTTGTGTTACAAACCCTCTCACTCAGTAACAGCAAGTGTTGGAAAACTTCATGTACATTTTCTGTTGTAGAACCATACTGCTTTTGTCTCAACCATTCCCTCCCAGCAATTTAGTATCTGTGTAAAGTGGTCTAGGAGGCTGGTGAGCCTACCTTTACAGTACCTAATTGCTGTACTCATCTTTAGTCAATCAACACATTTTAAGTGTTGATGTGGAAATGATGTTGCTTCCAAATGATTGTACTTCCATCACTAAAAAAATTCTAAGCACACTCTACCCAATATATATACATATTTATTTGTAATTTATATACGTGTACTATTGAAGTTTCAGTAGTTTCTTCCTGCACCTCAATGGATTGCCTTGTGCACCACCTGGGGTGGGTGCACACCACTCTGGAAACTGCTGCCTAAGACAAATCATCAGGTATCCTTACAACTTACTTATCTACTGATGCTACAAGTGAAGGGGGATTGTTAGGGAATACATGGTGCAGATGCCACCCAATATGAAGAGCCCCATCCCAGCTTGGAAAAAAGAACCCAAGGAGTCTCCTTGCTTTTGCGCTCCGACCCAACCCTTCCCTTTGACCTCCAAGTAGTTGAAGTCATGCCTGACCCTTTCCAATTAGAACCAGAAGACAGGCTTTAAAAATGTGAGGAAGAGTGGCTGAATGGAGGCTTAAAGAGAAAAAGACCCGTCAGTCACATAAGGGCTATAAACCAAGGGTGGGATCCTGTACCTTATAAGTGCAAATAAGAGCTGGTGCCTGGAAGATGAACCAGAGCAGGTCACTTCAGATGCAACTTGCCACTTCTCTCCTGACCTCAGATCACAATCTGCTGGAAAAACTCCACAAAACTCACCAATTCCCTACTTCCTCCATCATCCAAAATGTACCATCTCAAAACTGAATTTGCTAACTGCTTCTAAGAAACTCTGTGTGTGATCACTCCTATTGATCTGTCAGCCATTCCACATAACAATGATAAACAGATTTGGCTTATATAAATCTATTTCACATTAAACACCTACCATAACATGAAAAACCACTGTGTTTAAGAAGTATTTAAACTAATTTGTCACATTATTATAAATACATTTTATTTACCTGCGTTAAACCTGAACCTAAATTAGTATGGATTGCCTCTAATTGGGCATTATACAATAAAGCCTTTAGGTCAGCCCCTGTGAACCGTTCTGTTTTAGCTGCCAAATCCTGGAAGTCCACATCGTTTGCCAAGGACAGGGAATGACTGAGAGCTTTTAAAATTTCATACCGTGAATTCTGCAAAAAGGGAGAAAACAAAAATGTCAGCTATTTTCCTTGTCCTCATTGCTAGATAGTGCTTTGGCCCTGTCACAAGCAATTTCCTGTCTGAGAGAGGAATGATCTTTAAAGAAAATAGTATCTAGTGATAGTACATAAAGGACATACTGTAAAGTAATTGATTTTTAAAACATAGGCACATTTTGTTACAATTTCTTGAGGAGTCCAAGAGGAACTGTACTGAACAGTATACAGAGAAATATATGTCTCTAAATATCCAGTTGATATCTGTGATTTTTATATATATTATATATATATATGAAGTGAACTCCGCTACTTATATGTCCTTTTGCAAAGAGAAGTATTACAGAAATGAAAAACTTCTGTTTATCTGATCATATTCTAAATTAGAAATTTACGAGGGGAAAAAGAAAGGAAAAGAAAATTTATCTGTGTTCTTAAGGCACAGGATCATTTCCTTCACATGTGTTTCAGAATAAAATGACATGCTATTTGTTAAATGTGCCAACTAATCTGAAAATGAACAGCACTTCTTTTTTCTCATTAAAAACCCATGTTGTACGGCCTCAAAGGCCTGATCCAAACCCCTCTAAAATCAATGGGAAGCATTCCTTTCCTATCTATGAATATTCCAAATTAAATTTAGGTAAAGGAGAGTGGGATCAACTGCATTTGGAATAAAACTGCACAGAAAACTTCACATAATTCAACAGTTGGTTGGAAATGGTGATGGTTCATCACTTCAAGCAAATGGCAGTTCCACTGGACTCAATTCAGAGAAAGACACAGAACATGATAAACACTACCCAGCGTCCAATTTTTTTTTCCCGTAGATTAGTTTTCTTTTTCTTTTTAAATCAGCTATATCCACAGGAACATGATTTGATCCTGAAGAGTGTGGTAAAGAGCCTTGTCTTTCCCCAGCTCTATGTGAACACATTGACACTAATATCAGTGAAACATTTTATACGGTTGTATAACTGGACCTGGGCAATTAAGTCCAATTTTTCCTGGTTTGAAATGCCACAAAATGTAAAGAAAAGAATAAAGGCCATTAATTGATATCTTTTCCTTGCCTTGTTTCGTTTCCTCACCTGATCAGGAGGTGGACAGTACAGGCACTTATCCAGTCGACCTGGCCTTAGCAAAGCAGGATCAATCAAATCCGGGCGACTAGTAGCAGCTAGCATATAAACCCCTTTGGAAAGTGCAGAAAGAGATCATTAACATTTGCTAAACTTTTGCATGAAAAGGAGCACACAGATGAGTTATTACCTTGTAAGCCTTCTACACCATCTAACTGAGTCAACAGTTGATTAACCACTCGATCTGTAACTCCTGTGTTGTCATGACCTCGTCGAGGAGCAATAGAATCAAACTCATCAAAGAAAACAATACAAGGCTTAGCTGCCTGTGCTCTGAAAAGAAAAAAAATGCAGCACTTAAATTCTGTTTAAGTTTGGGTCACAGGTAAAACTGCTTAGAAATATTAAAGGTAATTGTTTTTTGCTTCAGAGAACAGTTATCTTTAACAAGAGAACAGAAAACCTGTTTTATGTAGAAATTAAGAGGTTCTGAAGAATTGTATTGCAATGGAATCACTGTTCATTTTTATGACATACCGTGTACTCACCTCATAATTTCTGAAGTACTCAGTTGTTGTGTCAATATATATGAAAGCTCTAAAATCCAATCATGGCAGATGAGGTCTTGGCTTATGTACATCTAACACTAAGACCACCTGCACTACGAACTACATGAGGAACAAAGGCTACATACGTTCCAATAGCACGCATATTCTCCTAGAATAACAGAATTATTTCTCAGAGCTGGAGCTTCGACCACAAAAATTCATTGATAGTGTCATAAATTTTTACAAAGCCAACCTGTTAAAGACATCTCGAACTGCTTGCTCACTTGCTCCAATGTACTTGCTAAGCAGCTCTGGTCCCTAAAACAAAAAAAGAAATCAGAAAAGAACATTCACAATATATTTCTTAGATTTAATGTGTAATTCAACAGCAGCATAGATTTCATAGACTAGAGTGAATTTTCTTGTAATCAAAAGAGTGACTTATTTTAACAAAAGAGTTGAGGGGTCTAAATAAGTGAAAATAATCGTGTAAGCATTCCAACTTATTTTAAAATAATAATTTCCATTTTTCTAGTATAACAGAACATATGTTACAGTATCACAAGGCAACAACTTATGTTGTATTTTAAAAATAAGCTTAAAACACATTGCTCAACTTCATTGTCCAGTGGAACCAAAATCCAGGATCTTTATATAAAGAAATGGAAACTTAAGAACATATTATTAAGTCTTGTCATTCTGTCTAGTGAATAATACCAAAATATTTCAGTAATAAAACTGAAGTTCTAGAAGTCAGATGGTGGGATATTCAGACACATACCAAGTTTTAAATGTGAGTTTCTTACTTTGGTATTTTGCCCTCATGAACACATACTCACAGGTATTACATTATGCAATTTCATTCAGTTAATAAAATGAATCAATTAATCTTCAAAATCTTCTTACCTTGATACTAATGAAATTCATTCCACTCTCTCGAGCAACTACTCCTGCTAACAGTGTTTTTCCTGTTCCAGGTGCCCCATACAGCAAGATTCCTGATCTCTGTCGTATAGGCAGGTTTGCAAATAATTCTGGATACTGAAAAAGGGTTTCAACAAGACACATTCTAAAAGATATAAGTATTCTGCAGTGTACTGTAACATCACTGATTAGCGTTGATTTTTTTTTTTTGTCTAATAACACATCTAATTTACTTATTCCACATTATTATCAAGGAGCTCACCTGGACCGTTGTTAAGTTTACTTATGGCTGAAATGGATTCCTAGGCTTCACGGGTACTTAAAATACAAACAAGTTGCATTTTCTGCCAAGCAGAAACAGGACAGAAAAGTGATGCACTAGAGCTTTATAATATCCATATTGGTACTTCTAAATTCCTGTTTAACTGATCAATGTGATTAAATTATAGTAGTATAAACGATTCTGTCCATTAAACAGAAAACTGTTCAATCATTTCTCTGAAGACTGAAATAGATGGCTCATCTCAGTGCTGGAAGTTTTAAGCAAGGCGGAGAGGCCAAAGTAAAATAAAGGCGAATTGATGGACTGGCATTCATCCAAGAGAAAGTAATTCTCTAGTCAAAACACTGCAGAAGACAGCTGGAAATGCTATCTTCACAGAGGCTAATCACAAACCCTGGAACAGAGCATGTAGCAAAGACGTCAGTGATACAACAATATTCTAGAGCAACACACGATCTGTAGAAAAGCACAAGTCATTGCCTTTTGTATTTGGAAGAAGGAAGTGGAAGGAGAAAGTTTTCCAGTAGATGAAGACAGCTGAAGACTGGGAAGCTACAAAAGGAGCTTAAAATCATACTTGTTGTCTTTCTGTCAAATACAATGTCACGTCTTAAAAATCATTCCTCCCTTACTAATATTATGTACAAAATTCAAGTAACTAATTTAAAAGAATTGGGTACCTTTGCAGGTAACATGATAGTGTCCATGAGTATTTGCTTCACATCTTTTAAGCCACCAATGCTGTCCCAGCCAATGTCCTTAGGTTTATGAAGGTTGACATTTCTCAAAGCTAACGGAGTAAAATCTTTCAGAGCTTTCTGAAAATCCATAGTTGACAGATTAAATTCTGCTTTAAAAAAATAAAAAAAAAGGAAAAAGAAATCCTGAACAAAGAAACACACAGCCTACTAGTAAGAAACTCCTCACATAACAATTAAACAAATTTTAACTATAAAACACAAATCCTGGCCTTTTATTCCTGTATTACAGCACAGGCTCTTCATAACAGACTACGAAATAAGAGATTTTGTTGTCAACATACCACCACTTTGAAAAGCCTTCCTGTAGGAAACATAGGCATGTACAGCCCGATCAACCAGCATAGTAAGATCTCTAGCAACAAAGCCTTCTGTTTCCTTTGCAATATATTGGAGGTCAAGATCAGAGAACTTCTTTGTATCAGAATTAAGCTTTTCTTTTATTATGGAATACAGCATTTCACATCTTTGCTTCTGAAAAACAGAATTGTGCAGCAAGTGTATATTGAATTTACTATTTATACGGATTTCAGAAATTAAAAAAGGAAATACATACGAGTTACAAAAATTTCATTAAATATTTACATGTCACCAAGCTTCCAAGCAAATCTGAGCAGGTACGAATACAAACAAAAGTCAGTTCTTCAGGTGAATTTCAATAAATTCACTAGTTTCAAAACTTTAAATATTTATGTTGCCACAGCCATCTTAAATCCAACAACAATAAGCAAACAACCCTCTACCCTCAGATTCTACTGTTTTACACCTATTTTTTCTGTTTCACGGGAAAAGGAACACCTTCCATTTTGCTGATTTTACTAGAACATATTTGAGATTAAATATATTGTATTAGATAAAAACATACCTGATAACTTGGTATCTTTTGAGATATTTTTCAGTGATGTCACACCCTTATTCATGTATTAGTATTAAATGATAAAAGGCAGATTTTGAAGAAGCATGAGAAAGGGACTGTGTATCTAATGCAGAATTCCCTCCTCAATGGCTTTTAATTGCTAGCCTGTGACAGAAGCCAAATGGGCAGGAACAACTCATGTTATTTTATGACTGACATGTCTTCGTCATGCCATTAGGGCACGCAGAAATACAAGGTGCTGCTTTCTCCTGCAATGAAGTTACTGTTTATTCTTCCCCCTCTATCCTTTTTACTTTTCGAAATGGAAAGTAGCAGCATATAATTAATATAGAAAACCAAACCAAAATCTTCCCCAAAAATTAAGATTTAGTTTTAATATTTTTAAAATGCATGTTTTAGGGACATACTCATTCCTCTGAGCAATCAAAAAACACACTTTGGTTTAATCTCATTTATCTAACTGTTAGCGACTTACGCGTTTTCAAAGCTGATCTTCTAGAGTCCCTTACAGGCAACAAGAAGACTACATACCTCACCCATGTTAGACAACCTGACTTATTTTACACTGAACTGACACGTCCTCTGAATACACCCTTCTCTTGCCATGGAAGATGAGGAGAGTGGGGTCAACTGGGAGTTTTCACTGGATTATTTTTTTAATTTCTCTATAATGACAGATGTAAATTCTGAAGTACTGAAGTATCATGAAAGAACTTCTAAGATTTCAATACTTTTTCTCATCCTTGGATTGTTCTTGGGTGTAACCTGCTATTTTTGTAGCTGTTCTGGTATTGTATCTGAGGCTGCAGGGAAGGCAAACAACTTTTTAACCAAATTAATAAGTAACTGAATTTACCTGATCTGGAGATTGGATAGATTTGAAGCACTGAAATATGTGAGTTCCTTGAGATGAAATTAGGGAAGGATGAAGGGAATGTTCAGATTGACTTGTGGCAATTAATGCAATCAAACTCCCCATGGAAATAACTTCTTTTATCAGGTCCTTCAAAACTAAAACCAAAAAGATATTGCTCCTTGAATTGCAAAATAACAAAAGGTTCTGCATTTCATAACAGACATTTGTACTATACTGGAGGGCAGTATTAGGGCATAAACCCCGTAACATCTTATTATACATTTGTTTTACTTCCATGTTTACAGGCTTTTTTTTAAAATTAAAACTAAAACATGTATAGTTATTTTTCTCCAGGATAGTACATCCCATTCACAAAATACCATCAGAAGTGCTCTTTAAAAGCTAAATTTGTAGCATCACCCATCTTGTCTATCACAGGATATTAAATGTGATTTTTTGCATGCTATGATCCCTTTTCTAGAAATATTATTCCCTCCATGCAAACAAAAAGGAAGGAATACAAACAGATGCTAAGCCTGGAAAATAGGTAAACTAGGAAAAAATGAAAATCAAGGAAATTACGGATGCAAGGTAGATCTCCAAGGAATAATCTTTAAAACTCTAAATCTCTGTTGCATGCATTATTTCTGCAAATAAAGTATTAACACAATTCTGCAAGTAACTTAAGTGCACATTTTTAAAAAAGATGCAATGATAATATTTTCTGAACTTCAAGAGTATTTTAATAAAAAATTATGCTAACTCCCTCAAAGTTAGCTAAAAAATGCAAGATACTTTTTGCTGTGGGTTTAATTTTACATGAATGAGAGTTGAATACAGCTTAAAAAATAAAGATACTAATCTTGATACTTCCTATTTTGCAACTTATCACTGCCTAGATTTTAGGGAATAGGAAGGAACTGTAGCAAGATGTCAAACTATTATTGATAATCTTATTTTTAAAATCTGTGGATTGTTACATAGTAAAATAACTCAGAAGTTCTACGAAGTATACGACGTAAAATGATAAAGGAGTTAATATTCAACTAAGATTAGTTGGTTTGAAACATCAGTGAGTATCAAATTTATATATATAGATACATTGTAATGATATGTCAATTATAATATTGATCTTACCAATCAGTTAAAAATTCATCCATAATTTGTAAGCAACTGCAAATGTGTTTGAGTGCATGACTAACACAAAAAGGAACTGAGAAGCCTTCACCACTGGCAGTTGTACTGATAATAGGCACTGCCATCAGCAATGGTGGTGTATGTACCATTAGCAATGACTACTCCCAGCTCCCGAGTGGACTACTTTGATTCACCTAGTGGTCCGCAAGTGGTCTTCATACCATAATTTGTGAATCCCTGCCATGGAATACCACATCATCCAGAGGGACAGTACAATTCAGGTGCAAGAAATTAAATTGCATTATATTTTTATGCAGACAGAGGCAGCACACTATTACCATAGGCAAATCTATTGCTTTGAACAGTTTCAGGGCTGTTCTCATGCTCTGGTGTAGAAGGTACTCCAACAATATGATCAAGATCATCCATCAAAAGAATGGATGGTTGTCTCCACGTTGCCTCTAAAAAAGCTTCTTCCACATTTTTCCTTATGTTTACTAATCTTTTTCCTAAAACAGAAACACAACTTTAATAACAAAACATATTAGGAAACAAATAATCAGAATGACTGCATCTTGCTTAAGTAATACTACAATGTTTTGATTTGTGTAGCTCAACTTTACTCCTATAAATACAGATTAAGCCAGATTCAACTGTCAGTAAAGAAAGGAGTCCGTATATTCTATTACAAAAGTACTAAAGGGATCTATCTGTTCTAAAATCAGACTAACCAGTTTTCACTAACTGGCTCTTAATAAGTCTTTCCCTTTTTCTCTTGAGCAGGGAGCTTAGTAGGCACTTACGCAAAAACAGTACAGCCATGTAATATAAGAGCTCTCTAAGAAAACAGTTGAGTAATCTCTGCCTCTGTAACACCGAGACTATTTGGGAAAGCTAGTGAATGAAAGAGTAAGAAAGCCTTTTTTTTTTGTCCTTTTCCCACTCAGTTCAACTTGCAACTTTTTTCTGTTTTGTAGCAATTAGACATAAGCACACAAGGATGCTCTGAACGGTGGTCCCTGGGACAGAAACTGATAACAGTGTGAAATAAGCTTATGGTAGCTGTATTTCCGTCAAACTGTTAAAGATGTTCACTGTGGGGCATCTGTTTGTGAAAGCAGTATTAATACTAGAAAAAATATTCAAACTAAATACAAATTCATAATTGTGCTTCATCAGACAGCAAACATTTGAGATTAAAAAAAATTATCGTACCTCTTAAAGCTTTACAATCAATTACTTCTACATGAGCATCCACTCTGTCGAACGCTTCTTTGCAGATGGCCCTTGCTAATGTCGACTTTCCACTACCCTACAAAAATAAATGGGAGGTAATGTAAATTGACAGAACTATTTCCTCCTGTTTCCGTGGAGTTTTTGTCCCAGTGTACACCAGTTAACAAGCTGGGAAAGCTGTATGCACACTGGCTTTATTTCTCATGAGAAGTATATATGTATTCTGTCTTCATACCATTTAGTAGAGACCAAAGTCCTAGTCCGAAACAAATTCATAGTGGATACATTGACTACAGATAGTGTTCTGATTCCAGTGAATTCAGTGTGAAGATATCTGCTAGTTTCAGGGTAATATAATAAAAAATGGAGGCAATATTCAAGAGCCAAGAGGAAAATAACAGTAACAGCTCCACTGCCATTTTATGTTATTACACAGGACAAAATATTATATTCTCATTCCATTCAAATATTTCAGAGACAATAAGTGTTTATTACACTATAAACACAAAGTGAATTAATCCCCTAAGGGAACAAATTGAAATTGCATTATAGCAATATATACACATGAAATACAAATACATACTGATAAAGCGTGCTTATAATGTGCATATATATATAATAGAATGTTTTACTGAACTAACTCTCTTCAGTCAACTGCTATTTTTTTCGGCTTGTTCTTTGTAATTCTTTGGAATTCACATGGCATCAAAGAAAAGTAATGAAAACAGTTTTGTAACTGCAGAAAACTATTTGTGAGGGTTTGCAAGTAGAGAGTAGTGAAGTGTACCTTTCCTCCAGTGAGAAGCACCCCTCCACTTCGCAGTCCCACAGCAACAGTAGCCAGTTTTTGAGATAAAGGACGGCCCAGAAGACTGTGTCTTATGTGTTCAAAGGAAGATGCTCCTAAATTGTCCACTCCTCTGCAGAGTGAATAAAACATTAAAATAGCCCAGGGTGGCATCAGTACACATGAAGTAGGTAATAATAGCTTGCAGTAGGGTGAAGTTTCAATGCTGACACGTTGTAGTGTTCTTCACCTTTTCAGGAAAAAGCTAAATACAATTCAGTATGAAGACACAGCATCATTATTCTGCTGTGGTGATACAGTGGACACAGACAGACACTGCAAATCCGCTCCATAATGGAAAGGCTATCTAGTCATTGTACACCACTCTAGCAGGAGGTAGGTCTCAGAAAATATGAGCTAACCATCTTCATCTGTTTGAGTGTTTCGGTAACAGCCTACTAAGGAATGCAACAACCTGGTAAAACACAGAGTGTACCTGGGTCAGAAAACTTCTTAGCCTTTTCAGAAATAAAACAGCGAATAATTTCTTTGAAAACATCTGGCCCTAAATCTTTGTGACTTTTGACACAATAGTGCTCCTTTCAGGTCCACAAACAGCAAGGCTACCAGTTTTGCATTCCAACTTTACACAAAAAACAATGTTCCATAAGAAACGTAATGAACAATGTATGTTCAGGGTAGGGTAGGGATGTTAAAAACACATCTCATCCCTACCACACTACTCCTAGATCAGTTCCCATTCCCTCTTCAATAATAATATACACAGTTGCCTCTCACCACAGCTCAGTAATATCCTCAGCTGCATTTCACAACACTGATAGCATATTACCACAATACTCCAAGTTTCTCAAGGTACAGATGGAACAGAGGGGACACAAGTTTGCTAGGCAGTACCACTGTCTTCCCTTCTAATGACCACAGCTTAACGCATCACTCAGTTACTGACTGTGAAAGAGCCAGCATGTGTTATGGCGAGTATCAGAGCTGTTATAAGGCTATATGCTGCCACTAGCCATCTAGCAGGCTAACCAAGTAGCTGTTGCACTTATATTGCACTTTTTGCAGTGGAGAAAACTATTCTTAATTTCTCTCCTCAGATTACAATTCGGAGAAAACTAGGAGCTAAGTTTCTTTCAGATCCATACAATTAAATTTCATTGAACAGGTTTAAGTTACTTTGAGAAGAGGACTGACACGCAGAATGCAACGTATAAGTTTTTCCTCATTGGGAAACCCCAGCCCAAAACACCCTCCAACAACCCCAGCATCCCCTGCTGCTACACAGAGGTCTGTCTCATTCGATGCAGAAGACAGGAAGAGTCACTGAACTAGCAGCATTTCTTCTGAAACATCCGCAGTCCTGAGACAACCCATCCTACTGTCAGACACAGTGAACTTCTCAGCATATGACTCCCTTCAGGCAGGGGAATTTTCAGTTTCCTTCAGTAAAACTACTCAGAGAAGAAAATTAACAATCTACATGCACTAGGACAAGGTCTGAACCTGACACAAGCCAGAGGAATTTTTTAGATGTGGCTTAGTTTTCAAAAAAAATCTCCATTTCCACCAATATTCTACTTTTTTTTTTTAATTCCCGTTCCCTCCCATATTTTCTACTAGGAAAATGTCTCACCCCAAATCATTTAGTTTGCGGTAAGGAAGGTTCCTGTCTATATCACACATAGGTGGCTGGCTGTCACCATCAGCTTTTCTACTAGGAGGATGTAGAAGAACCTACAAAAAAGGAAAGAGTATTTTACATTAACTATAACTACAGAAGAAAGATATAGAAATGATTAGTCATTTTTGGAATTATGTGAAAAAAACGTTGCATGTATGTTTTGCTGAAGCTTAATGCACTTGAAAGAAAGATGCACTGGTAAAATGTCATTCATACAACTATTTCCAAAATAAAATCCAATGTTTACTGATATAACAATCTGTGATTAGATGTTAGGCCAAGTGCTGTTTATACCAGACAATGCAGCTCATCATCTCTTCTCCTACTTGTTTCCTTCTCCTGTGCTCTCCCTGTTGTGCTGGCATGACTGCATGTAAGGCATGATAGCAAATCAGATCAGGAGTTTGACCTGGCTGAAAAGTAACCTAACAAAACACCTGACTTTTTTTCATCTGCATGAATTTTTCACTCTAATTCACCAGGTTGCTAGCATGGAAAGCTAGGCAAGCAAGCAGAGCTAACAGAGCAGTTCACAGATACGAACAGGCTGGTAGGAGATGCCGATGCTGCTGCTAAGAATGCACTTTGCCCTTTTGTCTTAGTACCAGTCACTAGCCAAATTCACAGGAGTCTTCTTGTACTTCTCTACTAGCAATAGAAATAAAGCTCTTGTTTTATCTCTTTTTCAAATTGGAATCCTAATTTTTGCACAAAAACTCTAATTCTAAACAACCAAAACCAGGCCACCTTAATTCTCTGCTAAAAATTAACTGTAACAGTTAAAAACTGAAAAAATGTTATCTCACTCCTATAACCATAAACCTGGAGTTACAGGCACTGGTTCAATTAGAGTTATTAATGGAAACAGGAATCCTAATATTAAATAGAAATATTTATTCTCCTGAGAAAGGAATGTCTGAAGAAACTGAAGAAACAGAAGCACAGAAACTATATAAACAACAAGGCAGCATGAGCTTTGTAGGTTTGAATGGGGAACGTGTCTCATCTTTGTCAGAACAAGCTACTGTTCCTGCCAGATACACTGTGAAGTTAATTTACCGTGGTTTAAGTATTAAGGGAAAGAACAACTAAGTATAAGTATAGTATATTCAAACTTGGACAGTACTGACTTTGCTCTGATTATTTTTTCTGGACATTTAATATAGACTATGAAATTCAGGAAATGGTGTGGCATGCCTGGAATCTCACCTGTGCTGAGGCTCTAAAATAATATATAAAGAACGCAGATATTTAATTTAATTAACAGACGGAAATTATTTATTTAGAAGGAAACAAAAAAAATTATATATAAAATGGAACATATTTTTAACCATATATAACTATTTAAATTACTTGATACCTGATACTAAGTGATATTTACTTGTATATTAGTCTTTTGCAGTAAACTGGGACTCAGTATAAAAATATTCTCAGACTTATTTTCTTCAGTGTGCGTAGGGTGCGCTACGCTAAGGAAAAACTCCTCCATTCCTGTAAAAAAACAAGGAATAACTATTGAAATTCCAAATACATTCAATTTTTATTCCTCACAAGCCAAAACAGATTAATGTATTTTGAGTTACCACAATATAATCCAAAATGAATTAATAAAAGGGTTCGTCATTATTAAGCCATAATTCATGAGATTAAACAGCATATTGCCTAAGTAAACTCCACAACGGGCAGTTAAGACAGCTACAGCACAGCACAGTATAATCCTCACCTTCTTTAAGAGACAGAAGTATACAGTCTGTGCTTGTTGTTATCCATGGAATATCATCAGTAGCAGAATCCTGCAGCCAAGAACTGAAAGCAGATTTAACATCATCTTCAAGTATATCTTTATGCTAAAGAGGGAAAAAGAAAGAGGAAAATTCGATAAAATAAGGGGTTAGTAATAAAACTGTTTTCTTCCTACGCATGAAGCATTTGTTCCCCTATTGGAGCAGAGAGATGGAAGAAGACAAACCAGTTTTATTTATAAAGAAAATAACATTTTGCCAACCAACACCATTTCCATCAACTGCTCTATGGAAAGCATCTGTCCAGTCCTTGCTACAGTAGTTCAATTTTCCACCACCTCTAAAGACATTATCTCTGAAATTCTGATGTAAGGGCAAGGGAAATATTTAGTTCTTCTTTTAGTTACCCGTATTGCCTGATCCAAGAGCACTACTCAGCTCCTGGGCTTGAAAGAGCATCCAAGAGACACACCAATATCAACCTGAGACCTACTCCGGGTGCCCACTTCATCCCGCTCCTCCATGTATACCCTGCTCCTGTACAAAGAAACCTGAGCTCACCTAGATCAAGGGCACCAACAATAAATTTCAACAGGCAGAGAAAGAGATCAAACAACTTACCCCAGATCACCTAGATAAACGGAATAGGAAATGAAATTCAGTCTCTATCACATATATTTTGGCTGAGTTCCTAATCATAGAAGCATAATTCCTATCTAAAAAAGGAGGATCAACACAGATCATAGAAGCAGTGTTCAGAAAGAAAAATTAAAGTTACTGTCATCTTTCTTTCTGTCTAGTTTGAACAAAAAAGGGAAAAACCTGTATCTAAAACACATAAAAACACACGTAACCGCTTTGCACAATTTTAGCAAATTGCTCAATATTCTTTTAACTCCAATATAAAAAAAAAATAATAATGCAGTTCAACCATTCCTCTGTAAAGGCAAGACACCAAAACAGAATATCTGTGATAAAGAACAAACCATGCATAAGCCTTGCTATGATGGCAAGTGCTGTATTTTTAGTTTTGAATTGCAGCTGATGCAGGAAATAATCAGGCCAGTGTCACACAGGAACAAGCATACAGTGAGCTATGAAGAAATAAGTCATTCCAGAGCTACATCTGACAGACTGAGAACTGGTACAAAGTATGTTCTTACTGTCACAGATGCTCACTCAGAAGATATGTCACACTTGCAGGAAAACAAAGAGATTCAATGATATAACTCTAGCAAATCAAATATTCAGCATGAGGGGGAAAAGTATCAGCATTCAAAGGAAGCAAAACTCTAAACTGCACACTAAAAAAATAATAATAATTTGACCGCAATTTTCATTTTTAGGAAATCCACTGGGCGTTGCAAAGTTTGAAAAGGATAAGCATGTCTTCTCCCAGAAGATCTAAAAGGGATGCTTCCTCTTTAAGACTATGACTCTTTTTTGTTTATATAGAACTAACTGTATAAACTTAAAATTCGCTAGATTGGAACCAGTATTAACATACTGCTGATGAGGGTCTCATGCAAAATTATTATTGATTATTGTTGCCATTTTGACAGCAATTTTTTGTTTGAGACCCGATTAGACAGAAAATGCATCTTTTCCCTGACATTTCTCCTTCACGACGTCAACATACTTTTTAATAAGAAAGACATTGAAGACATACATAATTTGAGAATAATGGAAGACTGATTTAAAAGTTACTATACAGCATTCCTCCAATATCTTCAGCAAACTAGGAGTTAAAATTGTTAAAATTCAGCGGTTATATTTTTTCCACACTCTGTGACCTCTGCCAGTTCCTTTAAATAGGAAATTGTTACAGATAATACGCCAAACTATTTGAAATTTGCCAAGTGCAAAATGAAATTCAATGGCTTGATGTTTACAGCATTATTGATCAAAATACAAAATAACATTACTAAGTAAGCCTTGTTTAAGCGGATCACAGTACTTTCTTTATTTAAATGACCTGCATAGTAAAAAGACAAAGCAAGTAATTACTCAAAAAAGAAATCCCTTTGGAATAATGTCATATGTGACAGACAACTTGGAAACTATCAACAAACTAAAACAAACATTGAAAAACCTCCAACCTTCACCACAGCAACATCATTAGTTTTCCAAAATATACAAAACAAATATATGATCAAGAATATAAACTCACTAAATTCTGTTTGGGTTGCAGTCTAAGAGACACAGGAACTTCAGGAATAGATTCAACTGACTTAATTCGGACTGTTGAGTGCATTTCGATATGTAGTTTTTTTCTCAGACCATCTGGAATCTGAAATATTTAAAATAAAAGTAAAGAAAAAGGAAATATCAGGAAGTTAAACAGCTATTGCATATATAATACAACATCAGTTTCTCCATCACTAACAGTATCTCTACATTTCATCATCCATCTCTCTACTGTAATCTCCAAAAGAATTAAGAAGGAAATGATAAAATGGATGGCGGTATCTAAATCTTGTGCTCTGATGCACATTCTTAATTGCCCTTTATCGCACTTGTGAAAGTGCTTGCTATAGCTGACCATCTACTAACCTCTTAAAACCAAAAAAGCCCAAAAGGTTGAAAAAGAATTAGGAGGACTTCTTAAAATGCCTAAAGAATGTTTTTAGTATAGCAGAAAATCAACAACTCTACTTTCATTTGCTGATTAGAATTAATTTTACATGGGCAGGTAAACATAAATAGGCCATTATATGCATCAGAACTAAGCACACCTGCAGCACAGAGATTAGTACTAAATTATACTAGCCAGTTCACCCTTTTAAAAAGGAAACTACATTTCAAATATTCTGTGTTATTTTGAACACATCTCATAAATGTTATATTAAGTCTGAAAGACTTTATGGCTGCTGGCATTTGGAAAATTGTTATCACTAAATCTTTCAAGAGATGTAAAGATAACTGAAGGCTCTTGTTCTCATTCTCAACAAAAATTCAAGTGAGATGTATATTACGTAAAAATAGCCAAACGGTGAAATGGAGGGCAATTCCTCTATTTTTATTGATCCCACACATGCTTTCAGGAAAGAAAGAACATGAGCAGGCTGTACGTCTATCAGAATAAGCTGAAATGTCAGTGACTGCACATCAGGACCAGTGTGACCTTGCAAAATAGTATGTAAAACTAAAATAGTTAAAATTATATAAAAGCTAATTGTTTGATATTACGTTTAAGATTTTAAAGAGTATATATAAGCACTTACAAACATTGTGAGGCACTAGGATAAATGATCCTATTACTTTACAGTTTGATGACATCTAGAGTCCAAAGCACTTTTTAAAGTGCTGACTGATAATTTCACTGTGCACTACTGAATCTAAGTACACAGATACTTTCACACCATCATGAATACAGTGGCTAGCATCAGATTCTGAAGAAAGCATGCATCCTTCCATAAACACTGAAGAATTTTCCCTGTTTGGAGCAAAAATGCTAAGGGTGCAGAAACCCAGAGTACACTGTACATCTTGGAGAATGATGGAAAGTAACATAGTCCAGAATAAGGTGGCTTAGCAAAGCACAACTAGTAAATGTTTTTTGATTCTAGACTACTATACTTGAAAGCTTAACACAAAGTCTATATCCCAAAACTGCACATTAATTAGCCAGTTCCAATTATCCAATAGAATATATTATCCAATAAAAAGCCCAAAAGACAGTGTGCTCAAACTGACCCAAACTCTTCCAACATGTAGGGCTTCCCCACTGTGGCCATATTCTATGGCACTCTTTAGGTCTTCAAATCCATTCCAAACGATTTGAACAACAGATCCCTCACTGGATGCTTGATTCCTTTTAGAATTAGCATGATTTTTGTCTTGTGTACTAGGCAAATGCTTTTGCTTCTCAAATGGCAGGTTTTGCTTTGCTTCTTGATGACGCTGTCTTGGGGAAAGCAGCTGATTAATTTTCCCATAAGATACTACAGGATTTGGATCCAAATCAATAAATTCTAAATTCCATGGAAAAATATGAATAGCATTGCATTTCAGAAATGCGTGAGTGGCGGATGCATTCTGTACGCTGGGAGGCTGCGACTGACATACTCTAAAAATGGAATCCATGTGAATTAAGTTCAGCAGCTTGTCTTTGAAGGTGCTCATTTCATCTTTATCACACATAGTCTTTTGTTTCTGCTCAGATGTATGAGAGAAAACACTCCCTATGAAACTCCATATATTTGAGAGAACATTTGAGTTGAACGTCACGTTTGCATCAGCCTTACTCTGTTCAAGGACTCCAGGCTTTAAGTAAGGTTGGTTGGCAAATGGATCCTTTATTGTTTCTTCTTGCTCCATGTTATTTTTCACAAAACTTTTCAGCAAGACATCACTTTCTGTGGAAGGTGTGCTGGTGATATTTTCCTCAAGTTCACGCGTTTTGGGAAGTATGAGAAGCTCTGTGCAGGGCTCTAATCTCCCATAGGGGGCTGCTGGCACAAGTGTACCTGAGTATGAACAAAGCAGGTCAATGAGTGCATCCACTCCTGCAAAATGGCAAACTCAAGACACCACAAGAGCCTTCACTGTTGCTTACCGATTTTGATGTAAATGTGAGTGTGCTGTTCAACCCATACAGGAAAGACGGCTTTTGGAAATACTATTCGAATCTGGTCCAGAAGATGTTTTTCAAGAGAGGAAGCGTGCAATTCCTAGGAAAATGTGATATCATTCTAAATTAAATACTGCATATATTTCTAACATTTGTTTGAAGATAAAAATCTCTTTGTCTCTTTCTAATTCACCATTTGAAATATAAAATACAATTAAACCCCACTACATTTAGTATTTCCTTAGGGGCTAAAACAATAGGGCACCGTGCAAAAAACTGCTTGTGTCAAAATCTCTGCCACCTGTAAGAAAAGGATTTGAATAGGGGAAAAGGTTTTATTACCAGAATTTCCCAGTCATCTGTTGAGAGTGGTTCCACTTCTACTTGCTGACAGGAGGCAACGTGGGAACAGGGTTCAAGGAATATCTGGCAAAAATAACATTATTTCAAAACATTTGACTTCTTATTTTCAAATATAGAAAATCTCCATCTTTAATTCAACTAGAAAGCTGACATGTCCTTCATTGTATGCTTCACCACTTGGAACATACATCTTCTTTACGACACTAAGTAATCACTAAACAGAAGATGGATGTTCAACGTATTGGAAACGGATTGCATCGGGCATGCCTGAGGACTTCAACGCACTGTGAATGGAAGGGAACGTGAAAAGCTGGTAACAGTCAATCAATTTTTAATGCATACTGATTCCACACTGTCTTTGCATTTAGTAATTTTTATTTTGAAATGTCCTGGACTCTAGAGCATTGAAAAACCGGTCTAGTTGTGCACAAATTTTAGCTAAGATAAAGAAATGAGGAAAAATTACAGTACAAAAGCAAAATCAGCTCCTTTATTAATAGCTTCACAGGAAGCAGCCCCATTGCTTTATATTAAATTTCTACCTATTAATATAAAATACCCTTTTCGTGCTGAGATTTTGAGTCCCATGTCAGAAAGCTCTGCCTGTCTCTTGGGCATCTCTTCCACTTCTGTGCAATGACGGAATCATTAACAGAAGTCTAACACAGCGTTGAAAACTGAGGCCAATTTAAACACACATTCAGAGAGGACACACAGGGACATATGAAAGGGGAAAAAAGGGATTTAAAAGTAAACCTCAAATAAGTCATACAAGAAGAAACAGGTAGTAAGTCAATAATTACTTTAAAATAACAGGAACTCCAGGAAAAATATTCTCATGAAGTAACTCCCAAATTGTTTTATTGCTTAAAAGTGTATTTTCCTAAAATTAATGGTACTGCAGATAGTGGCTCCAGCCCTGCAAAGACCTACCCACAAGCCTATTTTAAAATTATTTAGGTAGTTGTTCGTGATTTAATGAGCAAATCTTTCCATGTCTGAGACATTCCAGGACTGTTAATCTTTCTTATAAGCAGATATAGAAGAAGTAACTCTCTAAATACATGAAACAAGAAGTTTATAACTAACTTCTAAGCTACTATCTTTTTCAGGTATCTTGCAACACACTCTTTACTTAAATAAGAAAAAAGATTGCATTTCAAACCTGTTCTCCATCTGTAATGCCAAGTTTCTCTGCTAAATGTCTGTTAATCTCTGCAATATTTTCACTCTGGTGACCTCGATGTCTGATTTCCATCCAGCTCAAAAATACAGACTGGTCACCACGGGATACTTCCACAGCTTGGCCCTATGAGTTTCAAAAAAATAACATAAAATAACATCAAACAAGCGAGACAAAATAATTAATAATCAACCTAAACTGTATTTATTAGAGAGATCAAAACAACAAAAAATATTTTCTAGATTTTACGTGCTTTGTTTTAATTAATAATGTTGTGATTAATAATTTTAACTAATAATGTTGTTTAATAATTACATGTTCTAAAGTTTCAGTGTTTACAACATGTTAATAAAGGGTATAAAGATGACAGAGTTTGTTTTCAGTTCTGGCAGAGTGGTTAACTTCTTAATAACCAAGACCTTCCTTAGTGTTCTTCTTCACGTTACCTGTTTACAGAACTCTCACCATAGAAACACATATTGGTTTCAATTTTTAAATAGCTTTTCATTTTTATGGCCTGTTTTTAAGTAAGCAAAATAATTCCTTTTCCTTTCTTCTGTATTATAATCTACCAAACAAATGTCTTCCAGAAATGTATGGCTAAGCATATCTGTTTCCCATATGTGGAGAAAACACAAGTATATGCTTAAACTTCACATGCATTGTAATGTTCACATGGACTCCAAAAGTGTTTTCAGGAGCTGGGGAATACACTAAGTCACAAATCACACACACTCTACCCAAAATGATTTTATCAATCTGTTTCAGAACCATGCAGCTATTCCAATTCCAAACTGAAGAATCCTGACATCATAAAATCATAGAAAGGTTCGAGTTAGAAGGGACCTTAAAGATGATCTAATTCCAACACCCCTTTCTAGCCCCCTCTGGACCTGTTCCAACAGCTCCATATCCTTCTTATGTTGAAGATTCCAGAACTGGACACAACAGCCCAGACGAGGTCTCACAAGAGAGGAATAGAGGGGCAGAATCACCTCCCTCCACTTGCTGGCCATGCTTCTTTTGATGTGGCCGAGGATACAGTTGGCCTTCCAGGCTGTGAGCACTCATTGCCGGCTCATGTCAAGCCTCTCATCAATGAGCACCCCCAAGTCCTTCTCTGCAGTGCTGCTCTCAATCACATCATCCCCCATCCTGTATTGAAACTGTGGATTGCCCTGACCCAGGTGTAGGACCTTGCATTTGGCCTTGATGAACCTTATGAAATTCACACAAGCCCACTTCTCCAGCGCACAAGGGGCGCATGCAGGGGTTGCTCATTTTCATGTGAGAAGTAGCATTTAACATCTCAGGCGCGCTGCTGTCTGCAACTGATCTGTGTGCTTAATGCGCCTTCGCGGGGCAGGAGGCACTTTACACACAGGGAAAGATTTAGGTACTCCAAGAATTACGTGTCTGCTCGGATTTGCCCCCTACCTGAAGGTTCATCCACAGTTACTGGGGTACTGTGCAGCCTGGTACAAGTCACATAACACTGACAGAGACTCGGGTGCCAGCAAGACCGGGCTCTGCTGGGAGATGAATTCCCGGATACCTGTCCCTGTACTCAGCACTGGTGAGACTGCACCTTGAACAGTGTGTTCAGTTCTGGGTCCCTTGCTCCAAGAAGGATGTTGAGGCTCTGGAGCGCGTCCAGAGAAGAGCAATGAAGCTGATGAAGGGGCTGGAGAACAAGTCTTACGAGGAGCAGCTGAGGGAACTCGGGTTGTTTAGCCTGGAGAAGAGGAGGCTGAGGGGAGACCTCACTGCTCTCTACAACTACCTGAAAGGAGGTTGTGGAGAGGAGGGAGCTGGCCTCTTCTCCCAAGTGACAGGAGACAGACAAGGGGGAATAGCCTCAAGCTGTGCCAGGCGAGGTTCAAACAGGATATCAGAAAAAAAAAAAAAAAAAAATCACAGAAAGGGTCATCTGGCACTGGCAGAAGCTGCCCAGGGAGGTGGTGGAGTCACCATCCCTGGAGGCATTTAAAAGGCGGGCAGACGAGGTGCTCAGGGACATGTTTGGTGACAGACAGGAATGGTTGGACTCGATGGTCCGAGAGATCTTTTCCAACCTGGTGATTCTATCATTAAGGGGAAGGGGCAGCAACGCAGCCAAGGAGAAAGGAAGGACATAGGCACACCATTCCAGATACCCTCCACCCCGAGACAGACAGACAGACAGACAGACAGACAGACACGCCCCTGCGCGGAGCTTTCCGCCCCGCGGCGGGCCCGGTACCTGCTGCAGGCGGAGGTGCGCGGCCAGCCCAGAGGGCAGGTGCAGGAAGCAGTCTCGGGTCCCGCTCAGGACCGCAGTCACGGCGGCGGGGCTGCCGCTACCCCACATGCCGGCGGTGCCGCACGCTCGGCCCCGACACGCGCTGCCGGCGCCGCCTCGAGCCCGCTGCCCGCCAATGGGACGCGGCGCGGAACCATTCGCGGCGTTCCGTCCGTTTCCCGATCTTTCGGCAAGCGGCTAGAGCTGCCTGCGCGGGGCGCGGGGGGCGATGGGAAGATGGCGGCCGGAAGCGCCGGTAGCACCGGCGGGGGCTTGGGCGAGGCCTACCGGCACCACGTGCAGCTGGCGGTCTGCGAGTCGCGCGCCAAGTACCGGGAGGGGCGGCGGCCGCGCGCCGTGAAGGTGGGGCTGGGGCTGCCTGGGGGCAGGGAGGGTGTCAGTCGCGCTCCCCGCCTTCCTGCGGCTGCTGCTGCTGCTGTGGCTGTGCCGCCGCACGGCCCCCTTTGTTAGAGGCTGTCTGGGTGTTCTCCCGTTCTTCCTCGCGGCTCGGGCAGGCAGCGGGCAGCAGGAGGAGGAGCTGGAGTCGGGGCTGCGCGGTCCAGCGGCTCCCGCGTTGCGTTTTTTGAATCGGTCGCCTAGAAATAGGTGTAGCGCGGGGGGAGAGCTCCGTGCGAGGGGGAAACCCGAAGGTTAAGGACAGCACAAGGAAACCTTTGGAGCCGAGTGCTGTGTTGCCGATGGTGGTCAACACGTAGTGGGTGGACGCCCGCAAGGACCTCAGCAGGGGTCTCAGCAGGGCTCGCATCCATAAGGCTGTTTCTGTGTCCAGCAGCTCCTGGGGACACGAAGGGAACAGCCCGCATTGTGTGCCTCGCCTCTCGCAGAGCAGGAGCTTCCATTGCAGCAGCAAAAATGTTGGATTTGGTTTTTGCCTGTGCGCTTAGTGTACAGTGTGCTGTAAGGGCACCTTCTAGCGCTGAGTTGAGAGAGAGCGGGCAGGAGTAAGCTGCTATTGTAAGAACCACTGATGTGGCCTATTTGCAGAGATTATCTTTTGTGACAGTGGTTTGAGAGCTGGTTTCCTGAATCTTTTCTCTCTCTGTCCTGCATCGATTGACTTTTTGAGGAAGAAGTGTAACTCACGTGGTCTAAATGTTTGGGGTTATATTTCACAAAATAAGAATCAATTTCTTTTGGTCTTATGGTTTAGTTCCCTGTTGGATGCAGTGAGCTGTCACAGAACTTTCCCTAGAGTCTGTGCTATGCGTCAGTCAATACACAAAGCAGAAGAGAGTCATTTGGTTGTTTTATTTCACCTTTTAGGGGAAGTTCACCTTGGTTCTCTCAGTATCTCGTATCTATCGTAAAAATGTATGCTCTTTGATGACTGTAGCAAGGAGGCAGGTTTGCACGCCATCCCCTACCACAAGGAATCGTGATGCTCTTTTTATTTTCCTCTCCCTGCATCTTATCTGTGTGGCCGCTCTGCCTGCAAACAACAGTTTCAGAATGTTCTTTTCATTATTTTGACAGAGCCTTATCCTAACTGGTTACTAGTCAGTCTTGCAAGGAACTGGCCAGGGACTTAACAGATTTTACTCAGTGGCAGTTCTCTGACCTGGTGGAGAACAGTGAACTCTAATTTGTGCTTTACTTAGAGTAGAAAGCTTGAGTTCAGTTCATTCTCGGTGACAGATAGGTCCCAGGTAACTGTGTAGTTACTGTTCCTACAAGAGTCTAGAGCCAAAATAGAGAGGGATTGTCACCATCCTGAGAAGACTCGAGGAACAACAGTGAGAAAACTTGTTAATTTTGCAGTAGAGCAAAAATGGGAACACTTTTAATACTCTTTTTTTCCCCCCCCCCTCCAGGTTTATACTATCAACTTGGAATCTCGTTATTTACTAATACAAGGAGTTCCTGCATTAGGCGTTATGAAGGAGCTAGTCGAACAATTTGCATTATATGGTGCCATTGAAGAGTATCATGCCCTAGATGAATATCCAGCAGAGCAATTTACTGAAGTTTATCTTATAAAATTCCAAAAACTGCAGTGCGCAAGGTATTGGACAAAGCAATATCTGTCTCTTGCTGTCTTAGTCTTTTACACCTTCTCTAGAATCTTAAGTTATTGTAAATAAACAGTTGATGTAAAGTCCTCAGTTTTGCCAATACAATTTAATTCCCTTCAGGGTGGCCAAGAAAAAAATGGATGAACGAAGTTTCTTTGGTAGTTTGCTACATGTGTGCTATGCTCCAGAATTTGAAACAGTCCAAGAAACTAGGGAGAAACTGCAGGACAGAAGAAAGTATGTAGCAAAAGCAACAAATCAAAGAGGTTTGTAATTACATTTCCTACAAAACCACTTCAGGGGTGGGTGGGGTTTTGGTTAAAGTTGTCCATTAAAGAAAATGCTTGCTATCTGGCTGTTTTCAACCTGCATTGTAAGTATGTCTGCAGCACAACAGAGGCACCTTTCAATATTTAGAGGGCTGTATCTTTTTCAAAGCAACTTTTAGCTTTTCGATAAGACTAAAAGAATGCTTAGGGTTTAAAAATGAAGTATTTTCTTGTCCCTTTGTTTTCTTTTCAAAATATTGTCAGAAATTTAAAGCACTGGCAGAAAATTTGGGATTTGCTTTTTCTCATTTTTCCAGCTTACTCACTCATACCCAAAGGGATAGCTTGTAAGGAAGGTGACTATACCAGAACCTTTAACAGCAAATTTCTCCAGCCCATGTATCGGAGCTGGAAGAATCATAGAATAGTTTGGGTTGGAAGGGACCGTCCCTTCCAACCCAACTATTCTGTGATCATCTAGTTCCACCCCCTCCGGTGGGCAGGGACACCTCCCACTAGATCAGGCTGCCCAAGGCCCCATCCATCCTGGCCTTGAACACCTCCAGGGATGGGGCAGCCACAGCTTCCCTGGGCAGCCTGTGCCAGTGCCTCACCACTCTCATAGTGAAGAAATTCCTCCTTATGTCCAGTCTAAATCTGCCCCTCTCCAGTTTATACTCATTGCCCCTTGTCCTATCACTACAAGCCTTTGTAAACAGTCCCTCTCCAGCTTGCTTGTAGGCTCATTTTAGGTACTGGAATGCTAAGAATGGACTGGATTTACAAAGGCTGCTGTACAGCAGAGTTCCCAGGAAGCACTGAAGGCTGGCTGAGCTGAGAAATAACCAAACGGCTAAGCACAGGCTTCTCCTTTCTTGTGCTTAGGTACCAATATCATTATTCATTTCATGGGGATATGGAAAGGGAATAAAATCACTGATATTTAACATCAAAACACTAGTGCTTTTCAATGTTGCAAGACAGCCCATCCTTGAAATCATAACTGGAGATAAAAATGATTGCTTGCCTCAAGTTCTCAAAACTGCGTTAGTACTTCCACTCAGGCATTCCTCACAAACCAGCAGAGGGGCTAGCCTGGAAAACTTTAGTTTGAAAGGTGCCACTTCAGAAAAAAGACACAAAGAAAGGTGGTTGGAAATGCAGCATCACTGGCATCGCTTCTGTAATTGTATTAAGTATTTTTTCTTATGTTAGTACTCATTATGGCATGAAATAGTGAAGCTACTCTTCTCATTGTTTTAAAGATTGCTTTGTGTTCAAGAAAGTAGAGGCGTCTAAGAAGACCATCTCAAAGAACTCTGACTGTCCATGGACTACTCCAGGGTCATGTACAACTGGTAACTGGGATCCATCCTGCCTTACAAGTTCTCACGGTGTATCCCAAAATACAGGATATCCACCTGGGAATCAGAACCAGAGCCTGTGGACATTTTCCCAGCATGACAACAATTGTGCTGAAACTTCCGGGTACTTTGGTCAAAGCACATCCCTACCTCTACATGTACAGCCGGGAGGATGTACCCCACCGGCTTCCTTAACACAGCAAAGAACAGTTCCAATTGATAATGGAGTTGATAGGTTTATGCCTCGTACAACTCATCTGCAAGAACGTAAGAGGAAGAGAGAAGAAGGTAACAAGTGTTCCCTCATTGGACCAAGTACAGACAATACTGAAGTTATTATTGGTCCACAGCTGCCAGAAATACCTAAAGTGGATATGGATGATGATTCCTTGAATACTTCAGCTACATTAATTCGAAGTAAACTGAAGGAGGTATGGGTTCTGAAAGTTCTGATATTTTCAATCATGCATTATGTGCTCATTACCCATAACAGTAACTTAAATGTAAAGTAACTTAATTCAACGTGTATTCAGTATTATCAGTTTATTTGCCACTTGAAGCTAGTGTTCTTACTATTTAACTCTTCCGTAGTGCAGAATATTGCAGGCCATTCTACTCCATACCTCTTACACTACACTTCAGAAAGTATAAACATCAGTGCAAAGCCCTAAATGATTTTTAGTAAATGACAATTTCTTCTCCCCCGCCCCCCCCCAAATAATAAAGTCAGGCATTTAACCTAATTTTGCTCCAGCACTCCTTATGGCATTAAAAGATGTACAGAACCACAAATTCTATGCTGAGAATCATGTCGTAAGCTATATAATCTTTTGTGGAGGAGGTTAATCAATAAGACGGTTAAACACTCCTGATAGACCTTGCCATTTAAATTAAGATATGACAAAGCTCCCTTGGCTATGACTAACTAGACTGATTTTGAAGAGCTTATCTCTACTCGAATTTGTGAATAAAGCACCTCTTATATTAAATAAATTTCTAAAATATGTTTCTAACACATGTTTTTTTGCTTTGTCTTCCCTTCTTGAAATACCCGAGTTAAAAAAGCATGCCAAACCTTACTTTGCAAATACCTCTGGTGGGGCGAAGGGGGATACGATCTGTAACACTGAGTATTTGAAATCAGTTTATGTGGTTAAAAACCAAAAATGCTAAATCTTCTGTTTTCCAGAAGTGTTTAATGCTGCCTTTGGTGTTCTTTTTCTTCCCCTTTTCTTCAGGAAAATTCAATACAAGTGTGATTATAGGAATAACGTTCCTCCTGATATTAAAATGTTGGAGACATGGCCTTACTTGAAAACCAGAATTAAAAAAAAAGGAGTGGTTATAATTACTAAGATTTTTTTTTTTCCCCAATTTAGGTAGCAGATTCTGTTTCAAGAACATCTGTGGAAAAGCCAGAGAGCGGCTCAGCCAAACCAGTTGTAAAGCAGAGAAGAAGAATATAAATACTGCTGGCAGCATCTTCCAACAGTCCTTTTTTAAAGGATGTAGTTTAAAATACTTATTTTCTTATGTCAAACATAAAACTATTTTATACCGTATTTCCAAGCAATTGCCTGTTAAAAATTGTATCAATTTGTTTCTTGGAATGAAGAAACCAATATAATATATTATTGTTGCAACCTTGTCGTGTGTACCTTGTGCCATAATGTATTTCATAACTCATTGAAGAACACTATTTAGGTAGAGCAACAGAAGTAAATTCTGTTTATTCAGAAGCTTTTACAGTAAAGGAATTCTAAAACTAAGTAATAGTTTTGAGTTGCTCCTATTTGTACTATACTATAACAAATGGTGAAGAAAGAAACGTCTTACAACAGTATTCCACTTGGAGTTACAGTTTACGAGTTTCCTGGAATGTTTTCTCTTCAAATGCCATACTGCTCTGTTTAAAAACAAACAAACAAACAACAGTAAGGATTTAAATTTAATCAGAAGATGCTGAACTGAACTGTGTAAGCAGTAACAATCCTAAGACTTAGGCTATCTCTTGCTTTTTAGGTTAGAAAAGGTAAATTCCCTAGCAGTAATGATGTCATCACCAAGATCCCAGTTCTAACTGAAGAGGTGACGTGTGACCAAGGGATGATCTGGTACAGGAGGCCCAGCTGCAGGATGAGTTAAACTAACTGGAAGCAGGAATGCCAGGGACTGGCAGAGACTGGGGTGAATTAATGTAAAATAGTGGCATTTCCCTTGGTGATGAGATAGGAAATATCTGCAGCGTGGTGGTATAACATCCTGGAGTGGGAGCACTCAGGGGCTACTTCTAGGCAGCAGAACAGGCACTGAGGGGGTGAACAGAACGTTGGGCTAAGGTGCTTCGTGCTGATGGTCACAGGATTGATGATGGTGCAAGCATCTACGAGGAATCAGCTCGTGGTGCATCTTTGCAGGCTCCTTGTAGGACTGCTTAGGGTGGTAGGACTCTGTCCAATACATTGCTCAGTACGTTTTTACAAATGTACTTAAAAACAAATGAGTGTTTAATTTGTGTCGAGTACAATTAATATTCCCCAATGCTACCTCACTGGGGAAGCTAGTGAATGATGTTAAGCTCATAGCCAAAATATATGTACTGTCTTTAGACCTTGCAAGGATGCATAAACAGTTCTCTTTTAAGCGTGAAACCAGAGACCCAGTGAAAAGACAACAGTTGCGTAGGGTACAGAACAAAGGGCCAAATACCGTAACCTAGAAACAAGATTAATTTTCCACCACGATCAGCCTGAGCTGTGTACCTGCTCTATCACCCACACTGACAGACAGCAACTTATTTTTCTATGCTGATTGGTGAGCGTAATTTTGCTAGAAAACTTAAAAAGCTTTTCACTAGTGTAACAACCAGAGTACTTACCTGGGTTTCCCCAAACGTTTTGAAGTCTTTTGACAGCCTGCCAGAAGTCTGACATTTTGGAAACGGCTGCTTTGCAGCTGATGTGATTCAAATCAGCCTGCAATCATGGCTACAAGGCTCCCTGATCATATCCTCCAGCCTACCAGGTTAGGTGAGCTGGCAAGGACTGTGGGCTTCTAGCAAATGAAAACTTGCCCTGTTCACAGCAGCCTTGCAGAACTTTTCTGCTTCTAGGAATCACTGCATCTATTCCAGAATTTTGTTTTTGCATCTCCATGAAGGCACAGCTTTCAGTATTTAAAAGTGGTACACAGTTCAAATGGGATCGGGATTACTGGATTAGGAAAAAAAAAAATTATCATAGAGCAGAAATGCTCTCCACAGTTGAACTTAACACTGAGGAAATGAGCACTAAATTGCCATCTTCAAAAATTTTTGAATTGAATTAGATGGATCACTAATAAAAAAAAGCCCAGTTAGATGTAATTAAAACACAGCAGTGCCACACTCTGAGGTGAAGAACACTCTCAAGGTAATTTTTTTCAGAAAGTTACCAGTCTTTCCCAAAAAAGACTGTAAGTGAAGTGATGGCAGTGTTGCCAGCAGCACTGAAGAAAGAAAAATAAAAGTTTTATTCTTGCAAAGCTTTCAGATAAACAATTTAAGAGAACAGTCTCATTTTCTTAGTCTGAGAGGGTTCCCGTTGAGGATCATTCATTATATTGCTGACCCAGGACAAATGAACATCAAATAACAGCGTGTTCTTATGCCCTCTGGTACCAGTGTTTGACTGCACAGGGCAACAGTGCTGTGAAAAGTAGATACAAATGTGGCACGTGCATATCTCATAACTGCACCGCTTATCAGTTGATTTCATCAGGCCCCATGTAATGACAGTTAATACCATAATATTTTCATCTCCTTAACAATAGTACAGAAAGTATTGCACTGTTTTGTTTTGTTTTTAAACTCAAGTTTGATGTACCTTTATGTCTGGCAAACATGGTCCAAAGGCTTCCAAGAGAAGATTTTCATCTCTGACTGCTTTTTCAAAGTCCATAAAAGAAAGCCTGCCATCATGATCATAGTCCTACAAAAGGAAGGAAACCCTTCAGCAAAGGAGGATTACTTGTAGTAATTGTATTTTTGTTTAACAGATGTGTTATTGACATGGATATTAGTTTGATTGTGTGCAAAAATCATTTTACTTGGGCCATCAGTCTCTGCTCAGACACTATTTGTATCATTTGCTTCTACATAAGGCATAAAAGGTGGAGAAAGCTCAACTACTTCATACGGCTTTGTTAGCAGAATTCTGAAGAAGGCAAAACTTTAGCATGGGAAGAGGCTGAGCTGAGAATTGCATGGACAATCTCAAGGACAGTTGCACTCAGATAAATTAAAAGCAGGAGACCTAAAAGCAGGAGAAAATGTTAGATTGTTTTGTATTTTATGGTAGGATATTTTGTATTCTGTATATGTGTTTACATCATAAGTGTACCTGCGTCCTATTAATGAGACTGGAACTACTTTACCCTAGGAGTTTCTATAGCAGGCACAATTCTGCCCTGTCTTTTGCACGTACAGTAATGCTGATGCCTACCCACTTATTTCATACTGTTCTCTGCGTAGCAGAGTATTCCTCTGGGTGGAAAAAGCATTCTTGTGTTTCTAGTATTTCTGTGACTGGAAAACATCCTGTTCTACTGACATGTCAGCTTAAAACACCAACAAATGCTATGGTGAGCATAAGTACTTCTTCAAACCACTTAAAATAAAGGCTTATAATAAAGATACATGGGTAGATACCACTAGTATTCAAGACACAGGGCTAAATAAAATTTTTTTAAGATCAAGCCATTGAATCATCATAGCTGCTGAACATGCAGGGAGTACAGCTTCTAACATCCAGAAAAGGAGAGGCGAGGAGCAATGCAGGCAGAGAGATTCCTGACAGGAAAGCCTGCCACTGGATGCTTAAGAGAAATGGAGTGGCTGGGTAGGCTCTACATTTTACATTCCTCAGCACAGGGGAAAGCAGGGTATGAGCATTTTCATTACAAATACTGCTAAGTATAAAAACACTGTTATGGGACTGGAGGCATGCTTAGTCACAATGCAGTAGGACCTGCAGGCAATTGCTCAAAGAGTAGTTTTTTTCTTTGATTGATGGATTCCACAAATGCATTTTTGGATATCTAATAATTAGTTATTTAATTATCTGACGTGGGCAGCAATATCCTATTTGGACAACTGCCCAGCAGTCAAATCAGGTCTGGACATTCTCCAAACAAGTATCAGAGCTTGCAGAAGTTCTTATTTAACAAGATTATGTAAATGATTAGTTTATACATGTTCTTATATATATGAAGACTTCATTATATCTAGAGGATACTGCTTGTGCTTGGAATAGCATAGCCCACTCAAAACCAGCCAAAACGCAAGGGTATTAATTTTAGATACAACCTGCAAGAAGGCTGAGCATGTAGGTGCTCCAAAGATTAACAAATTGCTGAGTCTTTGCTTGCTTTGTGCGTGAAACTAGCCTCAGCACTGTTAAGAACTAAGAGTAAGATGAACCTTTCAGCTGAGGTGGGTTTGAAAAATAGAAAACACAGGGTTAAATAAAAGGAGTTGGGATTCAAGACCTGGGTTTAAGCAAGATTTTTGAACACCACCATAGGAGGTGAGGTTGTATTCTCGATTTGATGAAAATGTTGAAACACAATCCCTGGCTGATTTGGATATCCTAGATTAATCGCAGTAAGACCAGTTTTACATTAATAACCTTGAGATTACTATACTGATATTATATATATGTATATACGATAAATACATTTCATGGCCAATTGATAAAACACAAATGTAATTAATAATAAAGCTACTGCAGGCACCTAACACTGAAATTAATGCAGATTACACTTCTCAATTTCCCACTTTTGACTGGGCTTTTGTTTTGACTGAGTATGCCCATACATTTATGCACACACATAGATAATAGGTTTAAATATATAATGTTTATACTATAAAGCTTATAATGCATTCATATACTAAATTAACAGTTTCATGTGAGGATACTGGACTGGGACTCATTAGATCTGGATTATATTTCTGTCTTTCATTAGTAGACTTGTTTATCTCAAGTATGTAATTAACTCCATGGCTCAGAATCCCACTGTAGAACAGTCACAGTATCTAGTTACCTCATAGGAATATTCTGAGGTTCAGTTAATGAATATTTGAAAGACACTCAAGTATCTCAGCGAGTAAGTACTTGCCATTTTCTTCATTACTATGTCTACCAAGTCTTTCACTCCTTCATTAGGATCTTCTTCTGATGGTTGTTTGAGAAGGCTGTTTTTCAGCAATTGAAACATTTCCTCTCTTGAAATGTATCCATCCCGATTCAGGTCGTAAACCTCAAAACAGTCTTTTTTGAAAGATAAATCAATTTAAAGTTCATACAAACTACATCACACACCATTAAAGCTGTCATCTGTACACAGAAAATGTGAATTGTATGTTGTACAGCATAACTACTGAGCCATACTTACTATATTTAATATTTATAATATATATATTATATATTTAATACTATATTTAATTTATATTAGTATTTATATATAAAATATGTCACATTGATACATTTAGTAATCAGTTGTTGGCTATTTATCCTTCATAGTTAAAATCTCTTTCTGCTCAAATAAATTATCTTCGTTTCACAGCAACCATCGTAACTTACAGATCTTAACTTCTCTGAAAGTGTCAATTTAGAATATAAATGACATTTTGGTTTAGAAGCCCAACCTCCTCGAGTGGGGACCAGCTGTCTCTATCAAAAGGACTTTGCACCCACAAAACATATCCTAGCTATTTCACCAGCTGGGTTAGAAAAGTAAAGGAAAAAGAAAAATAAGCTGTACTAGCATGGGAAAGAGAACTGAAGAATTCCCTAGTGCAAAGCGGAAGTCTCTGTAATGGCGTATTTTATGTATGAATATCTGCCTAATGTATCTTCTAATTGTTTCTACCTCTCTGGAATGTGAAATCTATGACCATAATAAACTTTACTATCCATCACAAAACTTATTCAAACAAACAAAACTCTTCAGTTTTCGAACGCAAGATGGGTTTATTTTCCCTAACAAAGACTAAGTGTACAGCAAAAAACCATACTGGAGTACACTTAATGCCAGACAACACTGTATATCATTATGCACTGGTATACGCTATAGTGCTTACAGCAGGGGCTGCCTATTTTACTGCTGGTAGTTGTACTGACATACTGAATTACATCCTTGGCCCCCATCCTAGTGCTGTGACATCTCAGGTCACCTTCTAGGTAAATTTATATAGTGCATTAGGAAGAGCTGATGCTGAAATCAAATGAAAACAACATGCTGACATTCTCCTTTCTCTAATACAACTTTCCCTACATCCCCCCCCCTTTTTTTTTTATCTGTTTCTTTAAATTGTAGTTATTGCTATTTTCCTCCTATATCTTTCTCCATCATTACTGTGGAGGTTCTCACAACCATCTTACAAAAAGACTCAATTTTCCCACTATGCTTCCAAGCTGAAGAACTGCTAGAATTAATGCAACTGCTGCTGTGTCCCCACTGTGCTACTAAATGAATGCTGGCACAGGTCTTGGTTGGCTTGGCATCGCGTTACTTAGCCAAAATCACTCTTGAGCTGCATCTTTTTCTTTCTAGTTTTCTGAGTGAATAGAAAATCACACAGTCTGTCAAACCTGTATACTGTAGAACAAGTTCAAATGCTAGTTTTCCTCAGCAACAAAGTAAGGTGGCAGCTATGATAACAGCAGTTTACACAGAAAAAACTCTCTCAGAGAAGCTGTTTCACAACTGTTTCATTGCATTAAACAGAAGAAAACTCTTTGATTACCAAATACTTTGTAAGAGTAACTACTATATTATGACAAAAGCAATGTGTAATTTAATATTCACTAATTCAATGATTACTACTAAATACTACCATACAGATGAACCTTACATTTAATCTTTTCTTCCAGTGTCCCCCGAAGAAATATTGACAAACCTTCCACCCATTCCATCACATTGATGCAGTTATCATTGTCTCTATCAAAAATGCAGAACACTGGGAAGTATATTAGATAAGTTTAAATTTATTTAATAGGGAAACATAAACAAAAGATTATTTTCTTAAATTCAGTGAAAATATAAACCCATATTTTTTCTAAAGATGTTTGCTTTTGTCACGGTACAATAACCTTTCTTGAATCTTTCTAAGCCATAACAATGATGGGGATTTCAACCCTCAGTTTATTGATCTTCCACTCCAGGACCCTGTTGGGGCAAGCCATTTCACTTTATTTGTTGCTTTCCTGACTTAAACAACTACATTAAGTCTGCTTCCATGGAGATGTACACCAAACAAACCAATATCCCTTACACTAGCACAGATTTGCACTCAGAAGACAATTTTAATTACTAGATTTTATGTCAGAAAATCTTGGAAAAAGTAATCCTAAAAACAATACAAAGAAAAATAACCTTCTCCTGTATGTACCTTTTTTGTTTTTCCCTTCCTTGAAGTAAGAAACTTTCAATCTTGCAGCTTCACTAGTCATGCAGCCTGTAATATAGTACTACAAATCCAAGACACAATTCAAAGCACCAACTAACAACTGTAATAATTCATGTTTTAGAAGGCTAAATTAGTAAGTTGGCTACAGGAACACCTCTGCACACACAGCTAAGAATTTTGGAATTGGAAAACAATAGGTTTGCTTTTGCAAACTGAAACCAGACCCCTTGTATGTAAGCATTTTTAAGACTGTGTCCCCCTAAGGTATTTTCTATGGCATTTAAGTACTCTTTGTGTACAGGACAAAGTTGAACCAAGAGGTAGCTCTTGGCAGCCTGAGACTGAAAGGAATGACAGACTCATGTGTCCTCTAGACACCTGTACCTCAGAGATCATTCATGCAACTCTCATATCAACTTCAAATGTGGCCCTCATGTTATGCATCCATGAAATCACTACATTTTCAAGGGTTATTCAGTTCATCACTCTTGCCTCCCTGCATTGCCTGCCTAGTCCCTTCAGTGCTGTTCACAGGATCTCTATGCCAGCAGTCACTTGCCCTCACAGAATACTTTTCCAAAATCTTCTTTTAGATACTTCTAAAATCTTCCATCCTCTCAGACTTGCTGACCTCACCTCTGTCCATGAGGATGTCATCCGTCATGCCAAAGGTGCAGTGCAAGACATCCCGGAACATGTTTCGGTCAAAGCCAACTGCAGCAGAGCAGACCCTGGATTTGGCCACCAGCGAGTCGAAGAGCTTGATCAGGCACTCCACTTCACTTCTGTTAACTGCCAGCCCAAACACAAGGGAACATGGTTTGGAACTTCAGTAAGACTCACTTCATGTGAGATCTCATCTGGAGTATTGTGTCCAGTTCTGGAATCCTCAGCATAAGAAAATATGGAACTGTTGGAATGGGTCCAGAGGAGGGCTACAAAGATGAGCAGAGAACTGGAGCACCTCCCATAGGAGGACAGGCTGAGAGGGTTGAAGTTGTTCAGTCTGGAGAAGAGAAGGCTCTGAGGAGACCTTATAGTGACCTTCCAGTACCTGAAGGGGCTATAAAAAAGCTGGGGAGGGGCTGTTCACAAAGGCATGTAGTGATAGAACTAGGGACAATGGGTATAAACTAGAGAAGAGCAGATTTAGACTAGACATAAGGAAGAATTTTTTCACCATGAAAGCGATGAGGCACTGGCACAGGCTGCCCAGGGAGGTTGTGGCTGCCCCATCCTGCAGGTGTTCAAGGCGAGGTTGGATGGGGCTTTGGGCAGCCTGATCCAGTGGGATATCCCTGCCCATGGCAGGGGGGTTGGAACTGGGTGATCTTTGAAGTCCCTTCCAACCCAACCCATTCTATGATCTGTGATTCTACGGTGAAGCAGCTCGGCAGCGCCGGTGCAGGCCCCGCACCCCTCGCGCACGGCGCGGCTCCCGCTGCCCCCGGCCCAGACTCACAGTGCCTGGCGGATCGGCCCAGCGCGTCCCCCAGCTGCTGCAGCCGCCTCTTGCTCATGGTCGCGGCGCCGTCGCTCCCCGGGCAACGCGGGGGGGGTGCGGGCCGCGCGCGCACAGGGGCACCGCCGCCAGACTGCACCGTCTACTGAAAAACAGTCGGGGGAAAAAAAAAAAGAAAATAACCGAATTTCAAATCTCTAAAAACGTTTCTGGCAAGAAGAGCCTAAAAATGAAACGCTATAGACAGGCTGAGAGGGTTGGGGATGTTCAGCCTGGACAAGAGAAGGCTCCGAGGAGACCTTATAGCGACCTCACAGTACCCAAAGGGGCTGCACGGAAGATGGGGAGGGGCTGTTTATCAGAGAGTGCGGGGACAGGACGAGGGATGACAGGTTTTAGCTTAAAGAGGGGAGATTTAGATTACCAGTAGGAAGAAATCACTCACTGTGAGGGTGGTGAGGCACTGGGAGACGTTGCCCAGGGAAGTCGCGGCTTCCCCATCCCTGGAGGTGTTGGTTGGATAACGCTTTGAGCAACCCGATCCAGTGGAAGGTGTCCCTGCCCATTGCAGGGGGCTTGGAACTGGGTGATCTTTATGGTTCCTTCTAACCCGAACCATTCTATGTACACTACAGTGTGTTCATCTGCTGTCAAAAGACATGAACCTATTAAAATATTCCTACATAGACAATTTACTACTCGGCCCCGCTGCTTGGAACATATCTGCAGGGTGCCCAAAACTCCCATCACCACCTCATGTACTCAGTGTATGTGTACAGATCAGGAAAGCTAAAATCGGACTTCATTCTTCCTTCAGGGAAAAAAAGGATGGAAAAGAAGTTGCACCACAGTCGTTAATGTAATCTCACCATCCAAGCAAGAGTTGTGCCCAGACATTCCATGAGCAGCCACACCACTTCTGAAGCACAACAGCAGCATCTGAAGCACGCACAGCTGACCAGAACTAAGAGTTACAGTTGGACAACTAAATTGACGTTCTGGCTTACATATTTGGAAGACTGGAGCTCTCATTTCCATTTTTATTTCTTTCTGTTGCAGGCAGTTGTGTAAAAGTCAAGGTATCACACAGGACAGAGCATTTGTGCTATGGTTCATTACAAGTTCTTTTACCAAAACTGCAACACCAAAACTTATAAAGAAAACAACCTCAATAAAACCAAACATGAACCCCAAACCCTTCTGTTTACTGCATCTTGCCTTTACAGTGTCTAGAATCGGTCACATCAACCTCAACAGTATAAAATATTTGATCAAGATATTCTTACTATGGTTTAGAGGGACATTGCTGCAACTCTATGATTATATTTTCCCAAAAACCTAACTTGAGAAGACTATTTCTCTGTAGAACAGCAATACAAAATCATCTTTTTCTGCCAGTTCTTAGTTACGGTGTGCAGACTAACAATCACGGTCTCTAAGGTCTCAAAATTCTTGGCAATACAATATCTGAAACACCTGTATGCAACAAAGGTAAGTTTTAAGTTAGCACCTGGGGTGGATCAAGAGTACAATCTATAGTTGACCACTCGGGATGGACGGGCAGGCTTTAAAGGCTAACACGAGGCCCAGGAATGGGCACTTCAATGGAAGATAGAAGAATTTAATGTAAAAACTAAAATCAAATGGTTGCTTGTGTTTTCTTGTGTGCACATATAATTCATAAAAGCTTTTTTTTCAATTTCTAAAGCAACTAACTGAAGCTAAAACAGCTTTATGATTTAGGTCAACATTCTGTAGCCCTCAAGTACAAAAATATAAATACAAACTGTTTAAACAGTATCTTTAATGAGATTCTGGCAGTAGTTTTTTTTATCTAACAAGACATCACGTAACAGGTCTGCCACTGAACTTGCCTAAGAGTAAAATCAGCTTCAATATGAAGCTGTTAAGGTATCAAAACCCTGCTTTTTACATGCTAAATATCTTTAAGTGTGCACTTAAACACAGCAATGAACTTAACTATAACTCAATACATACATGAAACTCTGCATGTGGAACGTAATTCATAGAACTGGTTACAACAAACGATTACCTGCATTTCGTTAATTTTAAAACGGTACAAATCATGCAAACCAATCCTAAAGATAATGCAAAAAAAAAGCTACCAGTGTTTGCAAGAAGTGTTCAAATAAATCAAAATTACATTAAATGAAATAAGCATATTTACTAGCAAAGTTCTCTGTTTCAAAGAAGCAGAGGTAAAATCTTCAGGTTTTGAATGTCAGTTACACTGCAAAATGTCACTGCTCTTGCTTAATGCAGAAGCACATGCTTAGAAGCCCAGAACTGCTTATTCAGAAAAAGTCTGCTGACAATAGTTCCAACTTCCCTAGAACTGGAGATGCTGCATGGATTAAAAATAGCAGAGATTTGCAAGAATCAAAGGCAAAGGCACCCTATTCAGTTAGCCAAAACAGTAGCATTCCCTTTCTCATTAAGCATTAAGACTGTAATGGGGCAAATGATAAACGTTTCTACAAAGGCAGCATTTTAAAAGTTATCCTTGATGTCCTATTTTGCAAATGCCATTAGCAGACACTAGCTCGTAATAGCTTATGTATAATATTAACCTGCCCAACAGACTTAGTATGTTATTTGTCCTGATTTACAAATAAAGGCTATGACTAATGCTTTAAAAGACTACTTTTACTGCCTAAAAGGTTAAGTCTTATTTTCCAATACTCTACACCTCAGCTGGACTACCATCTCTCATTGTATCAAACACCTAACAATTGCTTACTGGAATTTTATTAAAGTTGTACCCCATGTATTAAGCAGCAGGCAATAACAATGGTCTTTCCCAGCACAGCTGCATCTGGCTGGCTACTGAAAGATTAGGAATATTTCTAAATCACAGGAAAACTCATGCAGTTTGGTAAAGTTTGCTGTCATTTCACAGTTTAAGTTTCCTTTAGTCATTGCACTTCTGTTGATAATCTTGAGTTTTTAAAAATATTATTCCAAATCCGAATTTGAACCAGTAATCTTCTTTTTCTTCTTTTTACCATGTTTCTTGTGCTTCTTTCTCTTTTTTGTTTTATCCTAAAAAATAATAAAATTATATGGAAGTTAATATACAATATAATTGCCATCTATTAGATTCAGCTAATGCAAAATGCAAGTATCTTTACATTACATTTCAAGAGATTTTTGTAAAAGCCAACTGAGAAATCACAAGAAGAAATTTCATACTTTACCCAAGAATTTGCATTATTATGAGCAGCCTTCAATTAATATCCATGATGGCCTGGCTATTTCACGCCTCTCATCACTGTGGCTAATACACTTACTAATTTTTTAAATAATTTTTAGTGCATTATAGATTTCTGAGGAAGTAACAGGGAAGTGCTTTGAGAAACGGTGACATCTTATATATGTGGGAATAACTAGGATATTTACATATTTTAAAATAAGTGCTTGTATTTACTGTGTAAAATTAAGTAGTTCAACTACACTTGGCTAGGCTCTCCAGCACTTGCATCTCACTTAAAATCAAATAATTATGATCTCAATTTTAAATGTGAATACACTCAATTAACCCTACTGGTTTCAGTCCTGAAGTTATTATCCTGATCACTGTAATACAGAAGCTGAGAAATATGATCTTGTGTTCTTGCAATAGGTGTGAATTTGAATAGGTGTGACATTATGTAAATAAACCAGTCTTGGTATAAAAGCTTTGTTTTACACATTCTACTTACACAATTCTATGAAAAAAACCCACAATCAATCACTAGAAGTTTTAATGGCAAACAGCTTAGATAATTATAAAAAAACCCAAGTTCCGTGGAAGATGCATATTAAGCATCACTAATACTCCTATGCATGTATTTTCGATGACTAATGTAAGCCTTCTCTTTGCCCCAAGTTATCTAGACAACTGACATGTCTAATTCGGTACACTGCTGCTGACAGGGGAGACAGAAAGATATACAGACATCTCAAGTGGGTATTTTGGATCTCAGAATCACTATACTACTAACAGAGGAGCCTCATGGTACATGAGATGAATCTGAATTCTACATGAATCACTGCTGAACCTTCCTCTCACTTTTATCAACAGGAACTAATCAATGAAATCAAGAAAAGTAACAGGTTGCTGACAGCTTTTTCTGTGGTAGTGGGAAGAACTCTATTAGTACAGATGTTGTGGCGATTATGTACCAAGGCCCTTTTCAATGGCCTTCCTTACCACGGAAGAACAGTACACAACACTAACAAAGGAACAGCACTGATGTCTCTGCAACAAACTGCTACCCTACCCAATGCTATATAGGTATCCGTAGCTCTATACAGAGTAAAACATAAGCTACAGAAAATGTTTAACTTATATAAATCTGAAATCATATGTATCTATATAGTGACAAATATCTACAGTGACAAGTTTTTCCTTTAATTCAACTGAAAAAGTGATTTCAGCAGGTAACTAGAGGAATCATTACATTAGATTCATGTGGCAGCAGACTTTTGCTATAAAATATTTGTATTACTTAAAAATGTGAAATTGGAATCTAACCAAGTATAGAGAGTATTTGTATCCTAAACCAACAGTATAAGTAAGGAGGATACTTGCTGTTTTCTCTTTTTCCTCATTGTTTTTCTTCTTTTTTGCTTGCACCTAAAAAAAAAAAAAATTAAATCAAATTTAATGGGGGAGCAGCTTTAGAAATGCTGTTATAAATAAAAGTTCGAGCTTTTGTTTTATATAAGTGAGTGATGGCCTAACAGTGGTAGAATGCACTGAACAATAACCCATGAAGAAGCACTTGTTATCTGTGTTGTATATGCATTATCCTATAAACTTCTCATTTGGGAATACGCTCTCCCTTTAATACACAGCAGAACAAGAAATAGCAGAGATAAAAGGGTAAAATTACTAAGCTAATAAACTGGTAAAAATTTCTAATGAAAAAATGCATCACATTTGAACCTTCCCAAATTTTGTAATCCTACAATAATACATATCCTCAAAGTAGATATACAGAAGGGTGCTAGTAAGATTTTTACGTCCAAGTTTTTTTAAATCATTGGAAAAGGGGCTAAAAAAATTTTAGCCATCTTGAAATCTGCCTATCTATTCATAAACATCAGAGAGATCTTCCGAAGGGCACCACACCAATCACTTTGCCTCATTTCATAGAGCTCTAAAACATCCATAAAAAGTTGAAAATTTTCATGAAAATTAATTCAAAATTACTTGTAGGTAATAGAAGGTAATAGGTAAACAATTCTTACTACAAGTTTATATTAAAGAGAAAAACACAAAGAACTTTGAGTGTGCTGCACCCTTTAAATTCAACTGTGCAGAGAGGACTAAATCTAAGCTAGTTTATTCACTCACTCATGCAAATCACAGAATCATAGAATGACAGGTTGGAAGGGAACTCAAGGATCATCTTGTCCAATCTTTTGGGTGATAAATAGTTTAAATGAGATGGCCAGCACCCTGTCATGCTGAACCTTAAGTGTCTAGTGCAGAGGAATCTCCCACTTCCCTGAGGAGATTATTCCAATGTTTAACTGTTCTCATTGTGAAAGATTTTCTTCTGTGACTCCTTGTAAAAAGGGAGTCTTCATCGTATTGGTAAGACACCCTTCATGTACTGGTACACAGTAATAAGGTCTCCCTGAAGCCTTCTCTCAAGGCTGAACAAATCCAGTTCTCTCAGCCTTGATTGCTAGGTTTCCTAGTCCATCTTAGTGGCCCTCCTCTGGACCCTACTAAAAGCATTCTAACATCTAAAATTGAGATTTCACGCTGACCTCCTCTGTCTGATCCGATTCCGACATGGATTCTGATGATAAAGGTCCATCAACACGATCGGCTTTCTTCCTTTTCCTGCGGTGATTTTTGCCTTCCTACACAAAGTAACACACTTTTGAGTAAAGTCAGGGTTTTCAAATTTTATAAAACTTCTGCTTAAAGCTTAGATTGAAATATTATTGCTAAGTTGTGAAATATTATTAAATATTGTTGACATCAAACTAATTACTCATAATCAACAAATTACCCTAACAACTGTTAAAATGCTATTACTGGAAATAATCTTTTTCTCTATATTCCTTTCTCTTGTTACTAAGATACAGCAGCCTTTGAAAAGTGAGGAATAATACCACAATATAGTCTTATTTTAAATAACAACACATGAAGTAAGCATTTGAAAATAAAACGTCTCACCACTTTTAAATACTGTTGAGGAAATGAAAAGGTCACAATACATGCATACAAACACTCTGGCTTTGTTGATGAAATTGAAAGAGAAAGCCCCCTCTATATATGTTTTCAACCAGGACAAGCTGTCTCTGCTAGCTGCACTTCAACATCTCAGTTTATTTAAAGGACAGTCTCTTTTTATTTTTTAAAACTTCAATGCTGCATGAGATGGTTCTGATGAGCTACTTTTCCATCCCCATCTCCTTTGCTCTGGACCTGCCAGGGTGTTCCTAAAATTGAAGCTACTGTGATCTTCCATTCAATTTCTAAGGCCAGAAACTGAAAAAATCCTTGCTACTCATCTTTCTGTTATGTAGGATCACACATGTCAGCCATGTGATTTAGTCTGTTATAGGTATCTCAATCCTTTCCCAAAAGTACTTAGGAAAAGTACACGTGATACTGCCCATTTGAGAGATGCGGTATCTTCAGGTAGGGAAAGGCCTCTAGTCCTGGACACCTTTTGGTTTCCGAAGATATGTGTAGGAAGCAGCATTACAATAAAGGGCTATGATAAACACTTGGTCTTTGAAAAGAAGCTACTCAAAATTAGAAGAAGTTGGTGGGAAATAGAAACCATGGAACAGAAACAAGAGAAATCAACACATTTGTCTTATCCAATGGAGAATTTGTATGTCAAACTCAGTACTGCCAACTGGAGTAGCAGAGGTCAATGTGATAAGAAAGGTAACTGTAGAGAAAAACTAGGGTGGACCGTGAAAGTATTGTTAATTTAAATGTAAGAGTAGAAATAACTAAAATTAAAGTCAACAAGATTATTTGCACTGAACATAATGGAAGGAAGAAAAGTCCTCAGATGTGTGTACAAAATGCTAAGTTAGTGGAAAGAAGAGAGGGTTTTCATGTTCAAAGAAAAGACAGGATAAGGTAATTTTCTCTTAAGCTAATACATTTTCCTCTGCAAATTTTCGAAGTCAGCATAAGTACAGTACCTATGACTACATTTAGATGAATATATCCTCTGCTTGATGTTCTTTAACCTAGAGCAACAAGCCTGTATACTGCCAGGCATGCCACTGAAATACCATCACATATATTTTTAGCTCAACGTGACAGCTCATGATAAAACCCAAAATACTAGAATGCAGCTGATCTACTACAGCAGATCAGACACTTTTTTTCATTTACCTTTGAAAGAAGAACAAATCCAACAGTTTCCACTAACAACAATTATTAAAACAAGAGCTGAGCCCAACTAAATATCTACCTCAAATTGGGGGCACTGAACACCTTTGACGGTGTAGTTTTGAACAGAAAATTTCCATAGCTGTAAATTGAGCTCCGTTATGTATGTAAAATGTAGTTCTGATGTATTTCAAAGAATAAAAATACCTTCTCTTTTTCATAATCTTCCTTGGACCTTTTCTTTTTTGTGCTGTCCTAAATAGAGAGAAAAACATAAACCATGACAAAATTATTTCAGGAAGAAGGTAGAAATCCCAAAAGCAGTTTGACCCTTTGTCTTTTTCTGCCTATTGAAGGTTGTTCTTCAAAGCTATTCTTTCGGCCTTGCAGTTAATGAGAAAAATAAGAAAAAGTCATAATCCTGATGGAGTTGCTAATTTCCTGAACGAGCAGTGTGAAAAGATTTGTATGGAATCAGGTAACAGAGTACTTGCAGTATATGCAGAGAGCCTCTGTAAAGGATACCAGCTATCACTAGTGTTAACATACATAACATATGCCCAACACGTAACAGGTTGGAATCTTTATTCTCTGTCCATGCCCATCTCCACTGATCAGGCAGGGCTTAAGCAGGTATTTCCATGGAGTTTCCTGCCTTCCAGTTTCAGCAGTAAGGGTACCTGTGTATCCCTTCACGTAGCAAAAGTTCTCAAACTGTCACTAGAACAAATTCACAGCTGTATGCCAACAGTGATTTGCCACAACTTATACCACACTGAAGTAGGTATTCCAGCGAGAGCCTGCGATAAAGTCTACACACAGAATCTTAAGAACTCACTGTATTATTAATATTTAGGCAAGAGTTATGGTTACTATTTACTATGACACACAAAAATGCTAACGCAAGAGAACAAATGACCTCATATATCTTCTCCACTTTTTTGTTCATTCGGCAACCTCTGTATCTACATTGCTTTCCTTTCAGAAAAGTAAAAACATACCCTCAATTTAATATGCATTTGGGAAAAGCTCAGTTCTCCAACAGGACACTACTCAGTCCACAGGTATTTAGAAAGGCAGTATTCTGGCCAGTGATATCCTGCAATACCCGTATTTTCACAGATGGTGTTCAATTACCATATTCACAAGAATTCCACAGAATATTTTAATGTTTTAAGTATTAATGTAGCATTAAAACTAAATATTTGGGCAGCACAGAAGTTGCATATGTCTGAATTCAGAAAAACAGCTGGAATAAGTCATGTTCATATTCCAATGATCAAATTATTTCTGCCAGGCATTGTGACCAGTGGAAGCAGACTCCCGTTTGAATTGGAAAGGTGCAAGCACAGCTCAGCTACAGTAAGATTTCATGGTTTTAAATTTGGAAGATAAAAAACCCCAACCAACTGATATGATAAAATCAGAAATTTTATGTCTTTATAACACAGCTCAAGGAAACTTGCCAAGGGAAACACAACTACATATTTACCTTGCTGTCTGACTCAGATTCAGAAGTTGAGCTTGCTGAAGATTTCCTTGAGGAGCGATACTTCTTTTTCTTTTTCTTCTTCCCCGGTTTTTTATCCTGTCCACAAATATTGTAGGAAAAAGAAAAAGAAAACCCTGATTTAGTCTCACCAGAATTAAAGACTCACATTAACTATAAAGAGCAGGAACACCAAATTCCTATATGTTAGCAAGTTCTCTTGAGGAATAAAGAACACTACAATTGATTCTTTTAGCAGAGGACTTTCATAGCTCATCTGGATTGAAAAACATGTAAACTGGTGAAAAATCCAGGTTTTCTAGATTCTCTTTATTATTTAGGTGTGTGCTATAGAAGCTGATTCTCTGTAACAAAGATTTTTTGCTAAAAAGTAGAAATGGTATGTTTGCATTTTTATGGTTAGATGGGGGATTCTATTGGAAGAGTGAACAATTCAATGTTAAAACAGAAATTGCTCCAGTTTACAAGCCAGCCACCCAAAATTCATAGGGTTCATAAAGAAATTCTTGAATGGATAAATATCTCAAATTCACAACTTGAATATATGTGCCAATACATTATGCAAACCAAACCCTCAAACAATATTCTAAAATATTTTACCAAAATCTTTGTTCAATAGGCCTCGTGAACAAAAGCAAGTTAGATTCTAGTCAGTTAGTTCTTACCTCATCTTCTGAGTCAGATGAACTGCTGGAAGAATCAGAGCTTGATGAAGAAGAGGAAGATGAAGACAACTTGACCAAACACAACAAAAAGTGGAGCTTGTGAGATGCAGCATTTTGTCTGGCAGATAGTCAAAAGTCCATCCAAACACTCCCTTTAAAATCTCTTCATTTGGAAAGTATTAATCAATAGAATTTTAATTCCAAGAAACTGATCATACATACAGTTTCTCAAATAAAACTGTTAAATGTAACTTCTAACGTTTTTCATTTAATGATATCTAGTTAATGCTCTATCCCTCCCTTTACACGGATGTAAAATTCTCCTCGTATAGAATGTACCCCTCTCAAATAAAAACCAGTTAATCTAACAGCTAAATTCAAAATTGCAGCTATACTTTCTCTTTCCAAGAGAACTTAAATGGAGGAACCCTAAAGCAAAAAAGCTCAGAAAACTGAAAATTTTGCTCACCCTATTAGATTTCTTCTTTTCCTTTTTCTTTTTCTTAAAAAGAATAAAACAAATGTTATTTTGGCATCATGTTCCTTTTGTTGTGCATTTCAGTTTATGTACTTTGACGCTGGCTTTTAAAATGTATTTATGACATCCTGTACTGGCAGCATCAATGATAAATCCAATTTCAAACACAGACTGTATGAAATTGAAAATAATTTACCTCTTTCTTTTTGGAGGAACTCTCATTTCCACCCATTAACTTCTCCCTGTGTTTTTCCAGTTCTTTCCTCCAATTCTGAAAACAAAACCAAACAGAAACAGTGACAGTGACAGGAGTGTCATTTCTAAACAGCTGCTTTTAAGAAACTGTTTTTGAAATCCTGTCCTCTACCCAACATTACGATTTTCATAAAATCCACAGAATACAGACAGCATACAATATCAATCAAGGCTATAATGCATTTGATTTTACAGAAGATTAATATTCATCAAAAAATTATGTTAGTTCACACCTTAACGTTCAAGTTATTTGGATTTAAGAGACTGTCACTTATCTTGAAAGCTGTCAATTATGGTATTTTTGCTTTTGTATCACAGTGCTTTTGCTACAGCACTTTAGAAAGCCAGGGTACCCTACGTGAAAAATCACTATTTTGCCTTAGTTTTAAAATTGCCTGAAACAAAATTTCAAGACAAATTCTCCTGGCCCTTCTTCAAAGTATGGGTGTCTCTTGTTGATGTTGATAAGGCCCACAACAGTCACAACATTAGATTAAATTATTAGAAACATATTAATAGAAACATTCTTATTTTTGTTAGGCCAAGCACACTGCATGGATAAAATTCTCCTCTTGTTCCTCTTTTTCACTCCCACACAAGGTCTCTAGGTCTACCTAAAATCCTCCCTTCAAGAGGTCTGAAAGATCCAACCTGTCCCCATTACACAGAAAGGCTGCTAGCTTCAATCTGCGCTACTCCTGCTTCCTGTGTCAGACATATCATGTGGTCCCTTCTTTATTACTATTATTACTATTTATTATGATCTTCCTTTTTTTCACAATGAAGCCATGTTACTATTGCATTGGAAAAGTAATGACAATCCACATACTGTGCTGAAGGGACAGAAATAGCAGGAAATAAGTAAGATTATACCTGTGCAATGCAGTATGATACACAGATGCCCAAGTCAGCACCTTGTGAATTAGCTGAACAGTGCTGCTGAGAGACATGACAGATTAGCCTGGGCACAGTGCTGTGCATGAAGTGCTTCCGTGGTCCAAGGTAATATCTATGCAATATTGCAGCCAGTTGTGTACTTTGATATACCAGCTACCCAGAGCTACTTGAGGGGTCTCTAACAGCCTGTGCTTTATTAGGCAGGTGTTCTCTTTAAATTCTTGTAAGATTGTGCTAGCATTATGCTTTAAACAAAAAAGCACAATCTGTCAGTAAAATAGGAGAGATAAGACAGCATTCAGAGACCTGTAATCGTTTCAGTCGTTCAGAGATTCATTCTTAGGAGCTTTAGGAAGAACTCATGGCCATTTCATGATTTCCTGCATCCCCTCCTACCCTTCTACCATACTGAAAGGTTGTCCTCTTCTATCAGTGCCAGTTTCAATTATTTCACAATAAAGTAAAGGTAAAAGCAGGAAAGGAATTTGATAATATACTAAACCAAACGCACCATCCTAAAACTCACAGACCACAGAACAACCAATCCTCTCAGAAGGTCAGCCTGTGACCATCGTTACTGATATAACGATTTAGGCAAAAAAGTATAGCAAGAGCGCTACGGGTACTATGTCCTCCCAGAAACAGAGGAGGAGCATAGTGGACCAGAAGCTCACACATGATGATTAAGACTACTGCTTGAAGCTTATCTCAAAATGCCAGAACTCAAGAAGGAAGAGGAACAGTTAAATTCACTCTATACTAATTTCTTCCTATACAACAAGAGTTATATGTGAAACTTTCTTATGCCATGCTGATTTGCAGTAGGTACTGGATACAGGCATCAGAACAGATGCGTTTATAGTGGGGAATCAGCATGGAATGTAATCAGCTTAGGGTGAGAGAGAAAGAAGGGTTTTACAGTCCTATCTGTATACTGTATACTTTCTCCCATATTAATATTAGGCATACGTTCCTTGCCAAAGACTTCTGTTGCCAGTAATACTCCTCTTTCCAATATATTTTGATTTCGTGACCTTAAGCAAGTGAAGATTAGCACAACGAATTTTGGGTCTATCATAGTGGAAAATGCATGAGTTTCATTTATTAATATAAACATACGCATTTGTGTAACTATATTCACAGTTAAGAAAAGTTCAAGTTTTATTCAGCAGCAATTCTCAAAACATTTTCTATAGTGTTTCTCTGAACTGAGAGTAGCTCTTCATTGGTTAAGTGGTAACCTTAACTTCTGATACAAATAAAACTTCATTAAGAACTTGAGTAAAATGAAATATCATCGGTACTCAGTGCTGTTAATGATAGTGGAGGAAAAGTAGCATATAAGATAAGAAGAATCAAGTATTAATATACTAATAACATTACCAACCTCATTCATCTTTTCCTCAAACTCAGCCAAAGCCCTGGATCCTTTCTTTTTCTTTTCTAGTTGTTCCTTCACTTCTTCCCTGCATAAAAATGGCGATAGATAACAAATTGACACAACTGAAAAAACCTTCTTCAGTGTCTGTGACTTTTTGTGCTTTTTTTTTTTTTTTTGAGGTTTAGCTTTGGCTGAACTTCCAGTAGAAAGAAGAACGAAAGCATCTTAGTTGCTATGCATATGGGAACCTAACCCTAATAACTTAAGTACAGTAGCTAAACCTCTGAAAGATCTAAACCTAACTTTGCAACTAGGTAAATTGTTCTCTAAAGCCTTACAAGAGGAGGCAAAAGGTAAAGTAACTGAACGCGAGGTAAGTTGTAGGTAAGATCTCAAAGTGATGATTTTTTTGAGTAGGGTAAACTGTGTTCTAAGAATATGCCAGCAGAATGTTTTTCTAGAGATTACTTTGTTTAAAAATCAAATATATCTGCAGGCTTTAGGTATTAGGGTAAAAGGACAAATGGGAAATCTGCATTTCAAAAGGAAATACTACTGTTTTTAAAAAGGGAGTCTGAATGCGTATTTAGAAAAGAACACCTCGGCCAGAGACAAGGAATGCTTCAAAATGTATTACTGGGTATTATGGGCAGGATGTAGGTACCAGAGAACAAATCTTTTACTCAAAAGGCTAGGAGGGCAGACAAGTATTAGCACTTACCACGTTGGTCTTGGCCTGTTCAAGTAGTCTTGTATTGTTGGTCCTGAATTTGGGGCAGGACCTCGCGCTCTGGCCATAGCTATGGGATTCATATAAGCCTTGAACATGAAACAATGAAAAGAAATATAAAATTCATCAGCTGCACTATGATAACAAAAATCTAACCTTTTTGTTCTTCATAGAAACTTTTTCTTACTCACTGAAAAAGAATTCCAATTTGTTTCTAAAAATATAAAATATTTAACCAAATCAAGTTGATTTGTCTGGCAGAAAGACTGAGCAAATGCTTTCAGCTTGAGTTATACTACAGCAGAAAGAACTCATTCAAAAAGAGACCACATTCCTCAGAATAATTCCTCTCTCCGAGCAATGATTTTGCAAACTGAGTACAGTATCATGATGGCTGAAATATTCTTCCTTGGTATATTGGAAATGTAATTAAATTTTAGTCCTTACTCTCTGGGACAACAGATCTGATGTTCAAGTTCAGCTCAAAATTGATGACAAGTGTCAACAAATTCTGCTAAAAGTTTCTTGCTGTAACGCCAAAGCAAGCAAGCAGCGCTGCTGTGCTGCAATTACACATGTATGAAAATTCTGTGACTTAGGGCTACTTTGAGGGGGAAAAAAAAGGGAAAAAAAAAAGCCAAAACGCAATGTTAGGAGGTATTCTGTCTTTCAAAGCCATGCGTCTTCTTCACATTCACTATAAAAATGTAATAGGTTATAAAATATTAATTTAAAATCAGGAATCCATAATCCACCTCACCAACTAATGGAGAAACTCTAATCTAGCAAACAAACCTTCAGATTTTTTTAATGGCAATAATAATTGGCTCACGGGAACGGGAGGTACTAATACCCCCTTATCTCATGGGCTTTTATCACTACATCATCTGAACACTTCACAGTTTGCTCTTCCAAAACAGAACACACACTGTTCTTACTGTATGCAGTTTGGAGACAAGGGAAAAAATCAAATAGCCAGAACAATGACTAGTGTTTGTTGCTCAATCTATTTTTTTTTTAGGAGTAGAAAATTGTGTAGACTCAAAGTAAAGATTCAACCGTAAGTGTTGCTCTTACGTGTCCAACACTGCTTTTCATCAGGCCATAGAGTGAGCATTCAGGCACCACCACGCATAGTAGGGGAACAGTTGTGAAAGCTGTCAGAAGCATTTGCTGCTGCCTCCCCTCCTACCCCCAACCCCGCCACTGCAGAAGAAGTGGGCACAGCAATGCTGGGTTTCTGGGCTGGACTGCGAGCAGGCTAGTGGCCTTCAGCTATTAGGGCTACATGTAGTCCTGGAAGAGGGAGTCTGAGCTCTGCCTGGAATGGGGCAGCGGGCCAGAGGGAAGCACTCCCCATGCTGAGTTTGGCTCATGTTCCACCAGCTGGGGCACACTGAAGCAATCTCAAAAGGACTCTTTGAAATGGACCATTTTTTGACTGAAGTTGACTTTGCAACTCTAAGTGTGACATTCGCTCCTGCTGCTTCTTGGGGCCTTGTTTTGCTGCTTTAATTCACACAAAAAGGTTAACTCACATGGGAAAGTAAACAGTGAAGCATGCCAATTTAAACTAGTTTAGTCTCAGCTTGGCACCTTCTTCCGTAGCCAGGTATGCACTCAAGTAGTTACAGCACTTAATAATGTGAATACGTATCTTTAACTTGAGCATTTTCTTGTACTACAAATCTACAAATGAGTAAAAATTTTGCATTTGAATTCAGCTTCGAGTGGAAAAGGAGATCCTTTGGCAATGCAGGAAAGCAGCATTTGAACACTGTTTTCATTAAACAAAAGTAATTTCATTGTACTAGTTCCACTAGATAAGACAACATAAATGTAATTAATGACTTGGCTTACTCCAGTGAGCAAAGTGAGTCAACTCTTCTGGTTATCATTCAAGCATTTACATCCAAAAGCTCTAGCTTCTTACATAATTATTATTTCTAAAAAAAAAAACCAAACAAACTCCTGACAAAACTCTTTACCTGCAGAGGAGCCTACAACTGACCAAAGTTGTTTTTCTACTTCCCCAAACTGAGCCCAGATAACCATTTATGACGCTTCCTCCATTCAGTGGCTCTCTGGCAGCAAGCACATAATGACTGAATACAGCTCTATATTCCATGATTAGGAAATTTATGTCTTAAAAACATTCTTATAATTTCAAACGGTTTTATTTACAAAGAATTACTTTGCCAATAAACATTTCTTAGAAGTATTTACACTACTTTGCCAAACTGCCTGTCACTAGCCAGAGAGAGCACAGAAATGCACCCTCAATAAAGAAAGCGCTTGTCTGCACATTCATTTTCTTCTTTTGGCAGTTTGCTCAAGCAGTTATTAAAAGCTATTTGTTGTAGAGCTTTCATGGTCATGAAAAGCATAAGGTACCTTCGGTCACCCAGGGTTCTCTGGGCTAGAGACGAACTATTACTGCCTTGCAAGAATCCTGCAGATGTGAAAAAAACCAAACTTCCATCTCCAAATAGTTGAAATGACAGCGTATTTAAGAAAGGACATGGGAAAGACGTAACAGGCAGAAAGATCTATGATCACAGCAGAGAAGAAAGGGTCCTATAACTTGTCTGTACTAGCAGCCATCATGGCATAACGTACGTTATTTAGAAATATAAAGATTTGCTGGCATTGGTAGGTGCATCCCAACTGTTCTAGTAAAAGAAAATTAGGAATAACTAAATAGACATCCAAACACTCCCAACAAACATGAAAAAAGGGTAATACATTTCAAGCATAGACCAGATCTTGCAAACACTGTCAACTCTTTCTCAGTGCACACCATTATTTTGACCCCTTGATACAGTTACCAAAGGCACGTCACTATCCATTTGTTTAATATGTCTACAGAATTATAGAATGATTTTGGTTTGAAAAGACCTTTAGGCCTGATCTAGCTATGGCTAGGACTGCAGCTTTTCCTTTTCCCATCAGCAGATGCACAGAGTGAGTATTATAAAGTGCCAGCCTGTCCTGGCATAGAATTCCATGAAATACGGCTCTATTTGAAAAAAAAAAAATTAAAAAAAAGGTTCATATTCATCACTCATTATCCATGTGCACTGCAAAATGAAGAATACTGTAATACTTCAGTACCTGAATGGGGCCTGCAGAGAAGCTGAAGACGGAGGTACTGTTTACAAAGGCTTATAGCGATAGGATGAGGAGCAATGGGTATAAACTGGAGAGGGGCAGATTTAGACTAGACTGATTTCTTCACAGTGAGAGTGGTGAGGCACTGGCACAGGTTGCCCAGGGAAGTTGTGGCTGCCCCATCCCTGGAGGTGTTCAAGGCCAGGTTGGATGAAACCTTGGGCAGCCTGGTCGGGTGGGATGTGCCTGCCACAGGGGGGTTGGAACTGGGTAATCTTTAAGGTCCCTTCCAAACCAAACCGTTCTATGATTCTATGATCACGGAGTGCAACCATGGATCCAGCGCTGCTAAGTCTGCCACTAGACCATACCGCCAAGCACAACATCTGCTCTTCCTTTAAACACCTCCAGGGATGGTGGCTCAACCCCCTCCCCGAGCAGCCTGTCCCAGTGCTAGTCTATGTCTGGGACATACCATTGCACCGCAGTATGCAGAGACACAGAATCATAGAATCACTAGGTTGGAAAGGACCCACTGGATCATCGAGTCCAGCATCTCCCGGAACGGAGACCACAAAGACACAAAGAAAGGGGGGTGGGAGGGCATGAAGGCAACACGCCTTGTTTTTAACCATAAACCTCATTAACTGTCAATTTACCATGCCCAAAGGGATCAGGAGCATGAGGGGAATGGCTGACTGACACAAAAAAAGTTTACGGACACGCAGGCGGAGGGAGGAGCGTGCGGCCAGCCCCGCCTGGCCCTGCAGGTGCCCCCTCCCGTGCAGGCCGAGCCCCGCGCCGCCCCGGGGCCGCGTTCCTCGTACAAGGAAGGCAGCGGCTCCCGCCGCGGCCGCGCTCCGCCAGCGCGCGGCCCCGTCCCATGCGGGTCCCCCCCACCCCGCCTTTGTGGTGCGGCGGCTCCGTCCCTCGCGCGCCCCGAGCGGCCCGCGCAGCCCCGCCCGCCCCCCGCGCCGCTCACCACGCGGTTGTCCCGCTTCCCCATGGCGCCGCCGAGACCCCGCGGGACGCGGCCCTTCCCCGCACCGCCCCGAGCAGCCGCCGAACTGCGGGGATGACAGAGCCACGCGGCGCCCCCTGGCGGCCCCGGACCCGCAGAGCCCCGCCCGCCGCGGCTCCGCCTGGGACGGGGCTTGGCTGCGGGGCGGGGAGGGGGCGGAGACAAGATGGCGGTGGGCGGCGGTGGGGGGGCTGCCGTGGGGGAGCTTGGGTGCTCCGGTCCCGAGCGGGTACCGGGGTGCGCGCAGAACCTCACCAGGAGGGCTTGTTGTCCCTGTGGTTCACCCTGGAGAAAAGAAGGCTCTGAGGAGACCTTATAGCGACCTGAAGGGGCAACAAGAAAGCTGAAGACTGACTGTTTACAAAGGCCTGTAGTGATAGGACGAGGGGCCATGGGTATAAACTGGAGAGGGGCAGATTTAGACTGGATATAAGGAGGAATTTCTTCACAGTGAGGGTGGTGAGGCACTGGCACAGGCTGCCCAGAGAAGCTGTGGAAGTCCCATCCCTGGAGGTGTGCAAGGCCACATGGATGGGATTTGGGCAGCCTGACCTGGTGGAGGCACCCCTGCCCGTGGCAGGAGGTGGAACTGGATGACCTTTGAGGTCTCTTCCAACCCAAACCATTCTATGATTCTATGATCTGTAGCAGTCAGCTATGTCTGGGACTGCAGCCTTGCCTTTTCCCATCAGCGGATGCACAGACTGAGTACTATGAAGTACCAGCGGCGGGTCCTGGCATATCATCTGATGAAATGGGGCTCTATTTGAAAAGAAAAGAAAAAAGAAAAGAAAAAGAAAAGAAAAGAAAAAAGGAAAAGAAAAAAGGAAAAGAAAAGAAAAGAAAAGAAAAGAAAAGAAAAGAAAAGAAAAGAAAAGAAAAGAAAAGAAAAGAAAAGTTGATATTCATCCCTCATTGTCCATCTGCACTGCTCACTGTAATATTTGAATACCTGAAGGGGGCTACAAGAAAGCTGTGGAGGAACTGTTTACAAAGGCTTGTAGTGATAGGACGAGAGGCCATGGGTATAAACTGGAGAGGGGCAGATTTAGACTGGACATAAGGAGGAACTTCTTCACTATGAGGGTAGTGAGGCACTGTCACAGGTTGCCCAGGGAAGCTGTGGCTGCCCCATCCCTGGAGGTGTTCAAGGCCAAGTTGGATGGAGCCTTGGGCAGATTGGTCTGGTGGGAGGTGTCCCTGCCAATGGCAGGGGGTTGGAACTGGATGATCTTTAAGGTCCCTTCCAACCCAAACTATTCTATGATTCTATGACTGACCAGTTTGCATTTGGTTCACCCCGATCTGGAAATGAGCCTGGGAATCACCAGGATCTACTCACTCAGAACGTCCTTTCCTTGCAATGTTACTGCTAAAAATGATTCCCTGTTAGTTTTTAGCTTTGTAAAAATGAAGGAAATTGAGTACGTATTAATATGTCAGTCATACAAAGCACATACGAGTTGTTTCTGAAGTAGCATTGCTGTATTCATCATATTTTAGCAGTAGCTGGGAATATTGTTGAGTCCATGAGAATTTGTGATACCAAGCTATTGAGTAAAATCAAGGGCAGGCTGGGAGGAACTAGAAGAAAACTAACAAGGTGACTACACCACAATTGCAAGTAAAATTTGCTCAGTTGCAAATAGAATGTACAGTTGCAAGGTAGAGCATAAGGGAAGGGGTAACTAATTCCTTAGGAGAAAGTAACTAATTCCTTAGGAGAAAGTTGGTATGTTCTAAGCCAAGGAGGGCTACTTTGGAAATGTGTCAGGCAGAAGCACTCACTGAGCTGCCTGTGATGTTCGAGAAGTACATTAAAGACAGAAGAAACAAACTGCATTAAAATATATAAAATTACGAGTAGGAGTATTACTCAGTATGTTTTGATACCCATTTTGTGAAGCATGGTGACATCCTCCCCCTGAACACGTTTTCAGATTTTGGAGTACACTGCCTAATCCTATTTTAGATGAGTAACACCACCGCCCTGCACCTGTGTAGGATGTTCCCAGCGCTGCTGCAGCCTTTGATGGGACAAGAGTGGCCCCAGGTGTGGGAGCAGGGCTGTCTGTCCATCCCTACCCTGACACGGAGGTAGGACAGCAGGTCTCTGTGGACTTCAGCTCAGATGTAGCAAGGTAGGCAATACCCAAGTTGTGTCAAGTCTGCTAGGACAGAATTACTTTTCAGAAATATTTTGACCAAATTTGAACCAGGAGAGTTGATTCATCCAAAGCACTGGGCCATAGGGCTCTGGTGGCTTTGCTCTGGAAATACACAGATTTGCCATCCAAGGAAGCCAGGGGTGAGGGGCTCCTGTGTGGGCAGTGGGGAGGAGGGAGTCCTCTACTGGGCACGCTGGAGTATTTTAATTAGACCCCCATTAGCTTTTCTTCCCTGGCTGTGAAGGAGGCTTGGGAGACCAGCCAGACAATTCAGCCAGATAAATCAGATGTCTAAAAATGGATGAAAATACTTTGAGAAAGGACTTCTGTGTGACAGGAGACTGAAAGATGACCATGGGTATTGAAGGGGAGGGAAAAAAAGCAACACAAACCGATGGGTGTAAAATGAGGAATGATAGAGATACTGTAACTCTTGCTTTCGGTGTCTCAGTAAATGGCAGGCAAATGATAGACAAAGACAACGTGTTTAAGTCTTTTAAAATGAACATTTGTTTCTATGGTGCTAATAAGCATGTGACATCTACTGTCATTAGATAATTTTGAGGCAAAGAGGGTGAGAACATTTATGTGGATAAGGAGAAGAGTAACATTTGTGCTTATTTATGCAGTGTCCTTAGTATATTGCTTAATGGAGTTTTTAAAAATAGAATTATCTCTTCCATAATTGGTTTTCATGAACTTCATGGCAGGGATAACTCACCTTCTCACAGATGAGTGCTAGGAAGGAAATTTTCTTATGAAGAACTTGTTACATAATTGTCCACAGACTGTCGCATTTTCTTCTCTGACATCTTGTGCTGAGCAGTATCAGTTATAAGGCATGGGATAATATCCAGATCTGTATAGCAGCTCTTATTTAATCTGTTTCCATGCTTTTTTCTCTTTTTCTCAAGGTATTAGCTATGGCTAATATGGGTTACTGAATATTGTGCCCAGCCACAGGCCCCACTGCTGTTCATTTTGCGTCTGTCTCTGGATGGGCTGCTATTTGTAATCTTATAATGTGCTTAAAGACTACTTTGGAATGTCACATAATGTAGGTAGCTGCTGATTTTATTTAATGCTGCATCATACCTGCAGTGTATATAACTATGTTTTGTTAAGGACTTTAATGGTTCTTTATAGTTTCTATGAGCAGTACAAAGTTTTGTGTTTTAAGTTGTACAAACATTCGTGGCTTCGGGGCCTGGTGAGCTTTGCAGTCATTTCTTTCTAGAACTTTCTTCCAGAAGCTGAAATCTGTTGGACACTTAAGCTAATAGTTTTTTTGATTTCTATGTCGGGTGGCTCGTTGGGGGCCTTGTTAGTAGAAAACACTTGTATCCTGCTCTAAAGGGCACTTCATGATCTTTCCAAGAAGCTGAAGCTTTATTTGAGTTGTTTTGATGAGGATTTTTAGATTGGTAAGGAGTAAAGACAGAAAATATGCATTTGGGTTTAGAGTTTGATGTTGTGTCGTTTTATGTTTGACTCAAAACACGCACTTGTAGCATTTCAATCTACCCAGACAGGTTACTAGCCATATTTATGGCAAATCAAGAAAAAACAATCAATAAAGCGTGCTCAGAGTCTTAAAAGATGGAAGATGAAAGCAGCAGAATCCTTAGGAGAAAACAACTACCACACGTTAGTGCAGTAGCTGGATCAAGTAACATTTGGGGAAAATACTGCACTTCATGAATGAATGAGAGCCATTGCAGCTGAACTAAAGCACAATTCACCTAAACAAAACCAAAGAGGATTTCAATAAAGACAAACTAGTCCTGAACCAGGTAGTGTTCATAGCTATTGCAACAACGTTATGCTTTTGAAAGAAAAAATGATCACTGAAATGTTTTTTTTCTTTTCACATTGAATTCATCCTAGGGAAGCAATAAAGTAGTTTGGAAATGAGGAATCAGGACAAATGAGGTTAGATTTTTAGAACAAACAAGGTTAGATTTTATATAAAGGTATATGGTAAGATGCTTGAAAGGGTGTGCATGTGCTTATGTTTCTGTGTCTGGTGGTTGATCTTCTAGAATACCCAGGGTATTGGGAAAAGCTCTTGCAAACATAAAAAATAGAAAACAATGTTGCTAATTTTCTGTATTTAATACACAATACTTACTGCACTTGTATTCATTTTACATTTTAGCTGAAAGAAAAAAATAGCTAGAAAGGGGAAGTAAACCTCAGGAAAGCAGTTTTAAATACAAAACTAATTTTTTTTGCCTTTTTAATTTCCAGTAATTTGGGAACAACTAAAAAGAACTTGATACCGTGAAAATTTTTATTATATGGATTTTCATACTGAACCCTCAGCACCCAACAATAAATACACAACTTTGCTTTTCTTGCACTGCCAGCAGCAAAACGTTCAGTTCCAAAGGACTGTAATTCTGATAAAATACAATATTGATAACCTTCTGTGTGCCTTAATTTAATTTCACTGTATTGACACGTGATTATTTTTGCAGTCAACCATCTTTACAAACTTGTAAAAGCTAGAGTATGGTGTATGGTAAGGTGCATGCTCCGATGAACATCAATGCAGTCAAAGTAAAGTAGCCCCAGCTGAGAGTGTTCTTAAAGCAGAAAGCCCAAAGGGTGAAATATGGGACACAGAGCAGGCAAGCAATTAGATCAAAGGGCTTGGTTTGGAAGTTTGCTAAAGGAGCTCTAGAGTTTCCAAAATGTATGCATGATTTGCCAGCCATTCTGTACAGCAGAAACATACTTTTTTTTTCCAATGTGTATATGGTAATCAGCAGCTGTGCGAGGAGAGAGGCTGCGAGATTTCATGTACCACAATGGTGCAGTACTTCTATATACCACAGTTTGCGCGTTGTAGCCCTTTGATGTCACACTGAGGACTAAAAGGTAAACCAGCATGTTTGAATAACAATTCAAGAAATCACCGTTACATTTTCCTGTACCTCTGCAGGTGATACTGTGCTTCACACACAGGTGGTTTTAAATGCTGAATGCAAAAAATGTAAAGAACACTGAGTAGTAACTACTAAGCACACAGAACAATAAAAAAAACCCGCACCTTTAAAAGAAACAGTAACACACGCACCTTTTTATGTTTGTACCCTGATTAAAAGAACATAATGAATTTCAAGTATGAAGTGATACAGTGAAATCATGTCCTGTGAATAGGCATCAATGGTAGTCTAGGTAGTAGAGTTTGCACCATAGGTAACTTTCCACCTTGCGAAACAAAATCCTACCGCACGTGTAGGTAAAGTGACTTGAAATGCTAAAACTCGACGTACCAGCTGTTTGGCTGGCATAAACTGATATAATGCTGTAGAAGTCAACGGGACTATGCTGCTTTCACCAGCTGAGTATATGCCCTATGGTGAATGAAAAAAAATATTCAAAACTGCTTGGTATGTTTCCCTTGAATTATCAGATCCTAAACACCCCCAGAGGCAATGATATTTTATTGCCAAAGGGAGAGAGGGGGGAAGGAAGGTGAGGGAAAAAATAAGGCAAACAGAATTAAAAGCTATTTTAACTTTCTGAATGTTTTTCATGGTATTTTTTTGTAAAATCATACTGAGAAATAAAGGGACTGAGACAGATTTTGATTTGCTAATGAATGTTGGTCTGATGTAACACCAGTTAATAAAGTTACTCTGGATGTGTCTCAGAAGCTGTCATCACTGTTCATAGTATTCTGTAAATCTGAAACCACAAATTTTAATAATGCCTTTTGAAAACATAACTTCTCTTGCAGATTCTGAAACCAGTATCCCGTGAGAGGTGCAAACAGGCTTAACTTCATACATGTCCTCTGTCAACTTCAGTGGGATTTGTAACATGTAAGGAAGGCACACATGGAGTGTCTGGAGCAGTAAGAAATGAATCTTGTTTCTGATACTTTTCTGTACCAGCATCACGCTTTTCTCCACATATCACAATGCCACTAAGTGCACTGCTGAACTTTTGTATAAAAAAGTAATGAATAGAAGTTTCAAGAGAAATAATGTTACTAGAGTTAAGATTATTACCATGCATTACAATTTAGATAGTATTCTTGCTGATTTACTAAGGTCAAGTATCTTTATCTAGACCTGAGCTGCTCGACACTGAAATTTGTAGACTCACAAGGTCAAATTCTTGGTTTAATTTAACTGTAGTCAACGGAGTTACAACAAGAGTAAATTATGCTAAATGATTTAAAACACTTTGGAACCCAAATCCTATTTCATGCAATGGTCCATGCACAAAAGAAACTCCTAAAATCTGCTGCCTTTGTGCTTTTATTTAGCCAACAACTTTACTTACGGCCCAGATGGGCAACTTTATCATTGCAAAAAACTTCCTTCAATTACAAGATGCCACACAAACTTGGCCGCTGGCTCAAGCATTTGGAATCAACAGATACCTGCTGGATCCTCTACAGACACAGTAAAGCCAAAGGCAGCCTACGTAATGTTTTCTAATTTTAATTTTTCAGACAACGTTCCCCCACTATGTGTAAATTATCTCTACAATAGCATTTCAAAGTAATCCTATTTCTTTACATACTAAAACAAACAAAAGTACTCTAATGCATAAAACCCCTTAGAACACACATACTACTCTAGTTGCAAAACTCAATATGCAGTATGAAGCTTATTTATAATTTTTTTTTGACCTAGCTTTTTGCCTCTCTATGAAACTAGCTCCACTTCAACAACCAAAATGCATACTAAATGCAAATAAACAACAAAGCAGCAAGACTTGACAGATTTTTTGGCAACTACCCTTTAACAGGACTAGTGTGCTTTCATAATAATATACGGAATTACAATAGCAATAATTTAGGTTAATGTCAAATAACTTGCAGGTAAATGTCTCCACATCTTCAATAAACACTGACCCCATTTACTGGTGTCTCAGTGCTGTTATTAACCGTGTGTCCTCACAACTACAGTCAGTGTCTAAAGGAAAGCCTTTTTCTGCAAATACTTTCTGTGAGCACCTATCCTCACATGAGTAACCCCTCTCAGCTCTGTGGGACTGCCCAGGTGAGGTACAGTATTCATGTGTTTGCATCCTTGGGCCTTCAGACTGAAGAGTATGGAGCTAGTGAGGAAATACAAATACATACTGTTACACAGAAAAGTAGAAGACAGACATACAGACAAAAGCACCCTGTGATGCTTTCAGGAGTTATAAACATAATTTCCAAAGTATACGTTTCAACTTCTAAGGCATCTTTTTAAGGGTATAATTCTTTAACTAGAGCATTCAAAGACATTATACTTTTAAAGCTGTTCAAAGTAATGCAGCTAAATATTACATTAAAAATAAAACCCATATAAGATTCAATGGCAGATATAGACTACTTAAATGAATTGGAATGAAACGGACCATAAATACATTAATCTGAATGCCTGAAAAAAATTTACAAAGAAATTAAATGGGTGTCTGTGGGCTTGGTTTCAGTGCCAAAATACCGCCTTGTGTAGAAAAAAGACTCCATCAGAAAAAAAGCAGACATCTTTATATTTTCCTCTATCTTGAGTATTTTAAAATGTGTTTCTCACTTTAACAGAAGTGACTGCCTTGCCTGTGAAAGGTGCCTGACTTACAGTCCTCAAGACTCTTTCAGGCCACGTTTCAATTGGAACTGGTTCTCATTCCTTACCAAAACCGACTGCCATAATGTAAACTTCTTGTGCCCACATTGCTGTGACTTAAACAGGCTGTAGGAGGGAGATTCAGTCTCCGGGAAAAGAGATTTTGAACACTGCAGAGAATGACAGCAAGGTTATTTAACAGTGCAGAATGCAAGGAAGGTGCCATGGATATTGAATTTTTTCTTTGTTGGAATCTAAACAGAGACCAATGATTCATTTAATATTGACCACCAGTTATAAAATGGTTAGACAGTGCTGGCCTGCTCTGGTTTTAAGCTGGTAAACAACAGTAATATTTTTCTATTAAACTTACTATGCACATTAGGAAGGAGAATGGTGGGGGCAGAGATAAACCAAAACAAATCAAAACAAAAGAAGGCTGGAAAACCAGTGGGCTGCTAGACATCTAGGGAGAAAAAGGAAAAGATGGATCAATCTTCGCAGTTCCTTCAGCCTCTCATCTTGTGACTCTGCAAGCCTTCTCTCATATTATGATAGGTAACTTCAGCTCAAAATGTGCACGGCAATCAATACTTTCAGACAAGCACATTCATACTGAGCTCATTGAAGCCACCTTGTACAGCCTCACATCCACAAACTCCTCGCCAGCATCTGATTTCTGATGTAGTTGTTGTTGTAGTTGCAAATCATGGTTACAGCCACCTTTGACACAAAAGACTCCAAGATAAAGTCCCTGCAGGAAATCATGATGGATTTGGGGTCTTGCTAGAAAAAGACTGAGAAGCACTTCTTATTTAACTGGCACTCTGCAGATGCAGGCTATATTTTGAACCCATTTTGGTTTGTTTTTTTGATCACTGATGAAGGATGATTGTTTGAGATAGGTCAGCATTCATCAGGAATAAACCACTTTGTCTTTTCCCACAGCATGTCCAGAATTCACAGTCATTCTTTTTGTGTAGAGAGTTTTTTCTTAGGGGAGTTCTTACAGCATTGCTGTTTGAAATGCAAAAAAAAGTCAACTGTTATAGAAACAGTAAACACACTGTCCCCTCCAGATCCTGGAAAGAATTTTCCTTGGGAGAATATATGGGGGTTAAAGTCTGTCTGTGCCTACTTGTGGCAGGGCTCTGTACTTCAAACTGCCATAGCAAAAAGCAAATGAATGAACTTGATTGCTTGCAGGCATCCAACTCATCTTGAGAGTTGGGGACCTTGATGTAAGGAACTGTTTTGTAGTTGCTCTGCGTTATGCTGGGAGGAAACCTCTCCCTGGGAATAGTGATCTCGAGGAAGGGGAAGGGAAGGGGACTAAACAGTAGGATGCTGGCATTGCTGGTCTTGTTTTTATCTGTTACAAACTTCTGTATAACTGAAGCATCATTGGCTGCTCTTGTAAACATGTACATCACAGATGGCTGTCCAGTGATCTTCTATACATAGTAAATAATCTTCTGAATCAAAAATCTTGGCTGGTCAAACACAGTATGTTTAATATCATATATTCTAGCTCATCTCTTTGCTTGAACAAATGAGTGTAACAGTAGCACACACTTTGCCATCTTCTACTGTAGTAGAATGAGAAGCAAGGAAAAACTACAGTACAAGTCATTGGCTGCCTGCAGACCGAGGGGTTGTAGAATTACAAGGCAGTAATTTAGCTCACAGCTTTGGAAGCATCAGCAGGGTAGGTAAAAGTGACACGTTATGGAAGTGTCACTGCAGTAAGAGGAAGCAGGGTGCTGAAAGACTGTTGAGGAGCAGACTCCCCAGGGCTTCTTTCAGTGTCTCAGTAGAATGATCTGGGATAAGGAAAGGATAGTGAGAGTGGCCAAGTGATCTATCACTATACATATTTAACAAATGCCAGAAAACTACTGTGTAGAATTAAAGGTTTCCCATCCCTGGAACTGTGAAATTTGTCCCTGCACCAAGCCTTGTTGCTCACAGTTAATGGAAGAACCAAAATTAGCTGCTCTGTGCCAACACTTACCCAGCCACTCCCACAAATGGACTAAACACAACAAAATGCTACACAGGCCTCACATTTTGTATTTTTGGAGGTTGCACAGCAATAGTTAATGGTAGCTCTCAGGTTGCACAGTAGCTCAGAGAGCTCCATTCCTGCTGTACAACCTACTGAAAGACTTTTTTGCCACAGCAGATAGTTCTGCAGTATTGCTTACACTGGCTGTTGGACAGACTTGTTGGGGTCTCAGACTTGCTCCTGTAAGATGCTGAACCACTTGGACTGATCCAGTCAGTCTTGCAAGTGAAAAATTTTATCAAAATCCAAGTGCTCACAACCACGCTATTTTGGAGTGGCAAAAGATTTTTAGTTTGTGGCAGGTGTCAGCTCGCAATGCACAATGGTATTGCACACTAATGGACACAGTTAGCGGCTGTCCTGCACTAGAGCTGTACATTCTCCATGTCTGCAGCTAAACTACAGGCAGTGTCTGTACGGATAGCTTAATTTGCTCTCAAGCTGTCTCATAGGACCTTTTTTTTTTAATATCTACAGAGAAAAATCTCTAGCTTCTGCAAAATCTGATTTAAAATATAGAGCTGTTGCTATGCTGAATAACTGCACTGCGACTCGTGACTTGATTTGGCATAATGAGTATCTGGAACTAAAATTCTCTGCAAGGGTCTTGCTTTATCATCTCATGCTTATGAAAGTGAATAAGAAGAGAAAACAAAACATGGAAAAAAGGTCTTCCCCCTACACTTCTACCTAACGTTTTCCACTTATTTAAATCCACTTCCCAAAATTGTCCCTCCCAAACCCTCCTAATCTCTGCCCATTTTTCCTATCTTTGCAGCATTTCACAAATTTCCTCCCTCATGTCGCTACTCAAAATAGATCCTAACATTCAAGAACTGTTTTTTTCTTTTAAAAAAGCTGAGGTTTTGCATAACACGACATAGGTATGAAACATAGACCAAGAGAAAAGGCTGCATATTGTAGAAACTTAATTACAAACTCTAGGAGTGATTGCACGAAGGAAGCTGGCAGTCTGAAAATTCATTTTCCATTCAGTGGCAGAGACAGTGCTCTTTGGCAGAGTTTAACATAAGCATGTCAATGGGAGCAAGTAGCCATGTAAGCACTAGAAAAATGTGGTTTTTTTCTGGCATGTGGATGGGCTTAAGGTGCAGAAAGCTAAATAGTGTGGATGCAAATTGAGCTTGCTCAAAAACGGACAGCGGCTTGAGAGCTTTACAGCACATCCAGGTTGACATCACCGAAGTAAACCACAAGTTAAACATTACCTATTTTCCCTTCTCCTTTCAGTCAAAAAGTATAGGTTACTTTAGTGCAAATGGACATTAAAATGGTAGTTACAATAAGTTCATACTTGGATTTTTCCATAAAACTCTTATCAGCTTTGCAAGGTCAGTGAAAAGTATCAGTTTCAATGCATATTTAATACACATTGTTTATATTTACATTTTTCATGTTATAAATATGCTCCTTTTCCTTTATCCCAACAGTATTTTCCCAACAGTTCCTTAAAATCTCATTTTTAATCTTCACTAAGTGTCAGTTGTTTTTTTTTTAAAAAGAGAAGGCAATATCTTTTGTCTGATCTTTTTTGGAAACAAAAAAATTCTACCCTACCACAATCACCCAGTATCAAAATATCAAAATATCAATAGCAGAATCTGTTCTTTTCTCCAGCCATGCAAAAGTCTCATTGATATTGGGCTGGATGAAGCCCGCCAATATATTCTAAGACAGATAAAATATTTAATCAGAAGGAAAAAATCCCATATGGTTAGGGAGTTTTATCTTAGCTGTTTTGCACAGTCTTTCAAAGGAAGCTGGAAGTCTGAATATCGCAGAAGCTCTCAAAGGACTTTAGGTCTAAGCAAATTTTCCACTAACTTTACTCAGAGCAACCTTGGGCTTTTCTACTCAGAAAGCAGAAGGCTCATCTAAGCATGGTGCTGGCTAATTTCAGCTCCTGCTGGACACATAAAGAACTCATGGTATCTACTTGGCCTTCCAGAATCAATTTTGAGAAGGCCCTATTTGATTCAGTTCTGTTTGGGTGCCCATCACTACCTGAATTAAAAACATAGACCTAAGTTCTCAAGACTATTTTTTAATAGAACATTGGATTAGTTTCAAAATTTTGAGCATTATAGCTAATAGAATGACTTTTAGCTGGTTTCTGCAAGAATCTAATGAGCCATTTTTTTTGTATTATCTGCACACACTACTACTACTAAGTGGGTTTTTTTGGTCCTTGTATTGTGTATATATTGCATATCAGTATGCAATACTAGCTAAGCTTCAAACTAAAGGGAAGAAATGTAGCAGAAGTATACTTGTCAGTTCATATGCCCAGATCTTTCTTCATGTAATGGCCTAGGTAGTTTAAATTGGTAAGAAAGCTTATTATTGTTTTACATAAATTACTGGGATTTGATGATTACAGAGTCCGGTCCAGAGACCAGAATTATATTACAGCCTTTATCTAACAATTGGCAAAACAAAGAGATATAATAAAATAAATAGCTTACAAATAAAACTCCTATTTGAGTTGTACAGCCTATTAAACTGTTAAAATTGTAGTCGTGATTTTGCACACCTGAACTGTACTTGCACTAAAAAAACTGGGTATGAAAATGAAACTTGGAAGGTTAAACATATAAAATCCCATTTACTTTTCTGAATATTTTCTTCATGGAAAGTGATCTGAATACTCCAATACTTACTAATCAAAAAGAAGTAAAAGTGATAGCTTATTACCAGTCAGTTACTGAAGATTTCACAATATAGCATCTTATTATTCTCTGTGAAAGCAGAAATATATTTCTTAAATTTTCCTGCACAACTGCAGTTTGGAGAAATGTTTTTCCTAATACACTAGTTTCAAGAAAATCACTTGCACATTAAGAGAAGTGAGAAATCCTGTTAACATTCAAGAAAGGTTTTGATATTTATAAGCAGTTTTGTAGTAATAAAATAAATATGTTATGTTCCTAAGCTTGTAATTGAGTCAAGCTTCAAGCACAACACAACAAAAGCACTCTCATAGCCTAGTATCTTCTAATTCACATTCTATATAAAAATCAATCTATTCCTGAAACTACTGTATATAAAAAATACTAGCAAAGTGGTTCTATAAAACAGAGTTCTTAGAATAAACTTCCTCATTATTGAACTGTTTCTTATACATGGAACATAATTAATTTATATGGCCTTTTAAACTAAACTTTGTGGTTTACGATTCATATACATATTTGACAACTGATGCGTTTTCAGTTGTGAGTCAGGTAAGTGCTCCAAGTTTGTTGTCTGAAAGACTAAAACACCATGTTTTCTCTTTATTTTCCACATTAAAGTTGCCCTAATATCTAACAGCAGAGAGAATTATATATATAATAAAACATACTTCTCAAAGACAGTGAGTGAACCTGTGAAAAGTAGCATGGCACAGTATTTTTGTCTTATTCACCAAAACAACCATTGAATGTAAAAACCATACAAGAGTTACAATGCTGGATATCATCCCCCACACAGAAGATGCTCAAATGCTACAAATTACTGATTCCTTTCATGTAAAAGGCTCTGTACACATAGCACCAAATTTCAATATTTTCCAGACATGACATCCTCATTTTTTGGTGTGTTTTAGGACAGAAACCACAGAGAAAGGTACTCTAATGATTACCACTGTGGACTAATAGGCTGAAAAAAACTGGAGTGTGGGCACAGCCTACACAGAAATATGCACAAACCCTACTTGCAGAAACTCTATTTTTAGAATTTTACTTGACACACACAAGGCAACACAGGTGTATGCAAAACTAAGGGTAAGGAAGGAAGTACACAAAGGGATTCTTTTTTAATCATGGACTAAAAGAAGCAACAGTAGGACATGGGGACATTGTCACTGTGTAGCTATTGAAAACTTGGAAGAAACTTGTTGGAAATAGCACCTGTGAGCATCAGTGAAACCTGTTTCCATAAGGGAGCTGAAGGAGAAGAACTGGAGAGCCAGAGTGAGCATGGAGACAGGGTGAAGAGAGAAAAGGGCTGCTCCAGATGTATCACTATGGTTCAGCACCTCGCACTTCATTGGTTGGCTTTGGTGATTTTCTTTCCCTTGGCTATTGGGTCTGCTTTTCCTGCAGAACTATGTAGTAGTGATTTAAAAATAAGATTGGTGGGAGACAGAAATTGCTCCTTCCATTACTTAGAACACCCTGTTTTTAGCTGAGAAGAGCACAGTGCCTGGTTGTGGGTGCTTTAGGAACTAAATATCTATACTTACATTTAATATATTTTTTGTTAGTCAGTGTTTTTTAGCTGCTGTTGAACTGCTCCTGTAGAACACATAGAGGCATAGTTATAGCTAAGAAAAATTCCACTCTGAAGTCTTATTTAAAGTGTGCATGAAGATTTTTCATCACAGTCTGGAACATGCGCATCAAGGAGCAATTTCTTTTTCACATTTACCTACATCCTAAACATATGGCAGTAATGAGTAATGGTACTCTTATACTAGAGCTATGCCAGTAAAACAGAAAGAGGAAGGGCATGGGCTCGAGCACAGTCCCACAGCTGTCTGTACTGTCTAATTATAAGCATGATGCCTGACACGATTTCAGCCACTGCCAGCACACTGCCCAGCCAGAGAACAGGCTTTCTCACTTTACTAGCGTAAGTGAAACCCCATGGTTTGGCAGGGAAGACTGAAATAAGAGTAAACCTATAGCATGTCAAATGGAATTTCTTCCTAAAGAGATCTTGGAAAGATCATTTGAGAAGCTGTTGGTCCTTTGAGTCTAGGCCTTTGCCACCACAAGGACCTCATCAGACAAATCTTTCCCCTAACCCTGCCAAGACAGAACCTGGATTTCTTTTTTTTATTCCTGCCATTCTCACTGGAAGGGTATTCCAGAATGTGACCATTAATGCAGCCCTTCTCAAGCTGTTCTCCTGAATAATCCCATTTATAACCTGATCCTGTATTAGGCAACATACAGCACCACGTTGCAGAAGCCATTTCAGAAGCTTCTGAATCCATAAGCCAGACTCTGCTTTACTGCTCTTTGAGCGCTTCTTCTGATACTACTGATTGGGAAATACTGCTCCAGTAGTTAACTTCCTTGTGATTTTCATATTGTCATTACTTTTTGGGCCAACACTAACCATTTGCTTAAAGCGTTCTCTTCCTTCCTCATTGTTTTACTACACTACAATAAGCAACCACATTCTCTTCTAGCCTTTGCTTTGCTAAGCTTAATACAACAAGCTCTTCTAACGTGGAACAGATGCACATCTCCGTCTGAGAGTTTTGAACCTAATTTGAAAATACACCCTCTTCCCCTATATTTTGATCCTATGTTAGTTGTTGGAGAGCTCTGACAGCTGCTGGAAAGCCCTATCAGCTAGAATGCTCTGATAAAGTATGTATGATGGCTTGGTGCTGGGTAAAATGTAGAATGTCTTAAAAAGTGCTAAACTTTGTAGAAAATTTTTCTTTTTTGTTACTGTCACAAGAATCTCCTGAATTTTGGCTTTGTTTGTTGTTCTAATTAGTGTTTAAAAATGTCCATCCTTTTCTGTGAACGTTAAAACCTATTCCCACCAGGTCCAATGACCCATGGAGGATCAGGCCTGGGACAACAGCAGTTCCCTTTGGATGCAGGAATAGAGAGAATGACAGAGGCAAGGCCAAGATTAGAGGGTTAGCTGCCATGACCACTCCCTGGCCTTCAGCTTGCTGCTTGTAGAGCTTCCAAAATTCTTGTGTTATGCAGCTGTAGTACCTCTGCGTGCTGACGCCTCTTGCCAATTTGCAACTTGCCTGTTCATGCTGGTAGGTTTTGCATAGGCATCATTCTGGGCATGAAGAAAAGCACAGGCCACTGCATGCCTGTGTGCAAGTGGTCCTTTTAAAATCTGGCTTATTTAAAACAGACCTAATTTAACCATATGCCACATAGTTGTGTGTCTAACAGTAATGAAATGATTTATCCAAGAGACAGATAAGAACCACTCACTATCCTTGCAATTGACCACACCCCAGACAGTGCAGATAACTAAAATGAAGTTAACAGTGAACTTCACCACAACAGCCAGTCTATCACAGGACTGAGAAACCTGCCAGGGAGTTGGCTACACGTTCCCATTCCACAGCTGGAAATATGATATTGCTTAACTCACTGATAAGGACCTGCTCTGCCAAGCATGCTATGAATGAGGATATAATGCTGGCTCACTAGCTAGACAAGTTGAAATAGAGATAGGAAGAGAGAAGCCTAAGACATTATCACAGGAGAAAGCAAAGCTAGCTGCCTCACTTATCAACAATTGTAGTTCAATAGTGTATATTCATGGTTGTGTGGTAAAGGTTAACTCGCTGGACCAATATTTTCCCCCAAGTCATATTCAGGTAAATGCACTAAAGTCATGCTAGGGAACAGCTTTTATGGATTTAAAATATTTCTTCTTTTTCCCTAGTACAGTATTAAAAAAATAAACGCTTCTTTGTAAAATACTGAAAATATATTTTAGTTAAGGTAAAAATACTAAATATAAAAATCTAACGTAATATTTAAAAGAACTGTGCTATAAAGGCATGTGAATTGCTTAGTTATTTTGACATTCAATAATGGCACATAGAGGATAAGCATGTGCCAGCATACCCACATGGTGGTTTAGGAGAGAAGCTCATGCATTTCTGCATAGAGAACAAGTCTGCTGAAAAATGACATCTGAGGGATTATTGTGACAGTAATGTTCATGCACTTGTGATCCATGGGGGGCATGTTGTAGGTAAGGCAGCACAGTACACAGCATACAATTCAGCACAAGTACATGTCTGTGCTTATTACAGGCATAGGATTCTCTGCTTCTGAACCGGAAATGTGTTTTTTATTTTCCTTTTTGGCTGGTAATCAGAAGAGGTTGAAGGTGAAAATCTGTATTGATTTTCATTGGCTCTGCTTATGTCTTTGAGCTATATAAGAAAATTTGAAATGAGAAAAAGAAAATCTGCTTGCAGCTGTTTCCAGGGGAGAATCATGGGTTAGATGATAGGCTAGAATGTGCCTGGGCTCCAACACAAACTGGCCATCAGAAAACCAAAAAAGTCTTTAAGAATAACACTCTGGAAGGTTTTTAAAACTTGGTTTTTTTGCATCACGCACACAAACATAGCTAGATTATAACTCGTTTGTGTATAAAAAAACCCTAAAAGTTGAGACATTTGTTATAATCACCATCATCTCTGCTATTTTTATCGAGCAATGAAATTATAAAATAATCCATCCAGGTTTTCAAGTGGAGAAGCACTTGCATGTATGCTATGAATCAACAGTAGGTGGATGTATTAATGAATGTATCAGTTAACTGCAGGTTGCAGAGTTCTGATATTAACTGCAGGTTGCAGAGTTCTGATATTTCAATACCATTCTTTAAACATCACTGTAAGAGATCACATAATAATAATTATAATAAAAAAAGTACCAAATCATGCTTCAGCAGCTAGAGAGAGAAAGATTGCATCATGTTTTGGCAATGACTCGACCATTCTACTTCACACTGGCAGCATTCAATACTAAAAGGATAAAATGGCAGCAAAACCGGTCAGCAGCTTCTCTTCATCTGGAGCTTTCCCAGGTAGATACACAAAACAAAGCCAAAACAAACATAAAGCTGCAAAGGGAGCAGGTCAAAGCCCTCCCCCTTGCGTTGCTCTGATGAAAGTAAACTAGATTGGTTTCCTTGGATAAGCTCATCACAATCCCAAAATAAAAGATAAGTGCGTAAAACCTCCAAATAATGATCTTCGCTAGAACAGCTATGTGGTTTGTATGGGACAATGGCCTTGTCAGCTACATGTCTTGTTCATTTGTGGTTCATCTTCAGTCAGCACTATGATGCATTCACCTCACTGGAGTTTTGGCTGGATGACATGTGAGAGTCCAGATTCTCCTTGCATTTCTCCAGATCATGGAAATATGGGTGAGAGAGGGCAACATAGGCAGATATTCTCTTGGCAGGATTGAACGCTAAGCATTTCTGTAAGTATGAAAAGAAGTTGGTTTTAACTAAAATGTACAGTTAATAGTGCTAACATTGCATATACACATTAATGCATGCCACCTTTAAGTTACAAACAGTGTGAGATACAACAGGGTCTCAGCTAGTGCTGCACAGTAAGATGACCATCCATATTAAAACAAGGAGTGGAGTCATAGTATATGAATTTGGCATCCCCAAAGCTAACTGAAAATAACAAGCTAGGAAACTCAGGTATTCACAGTTAGAAATCCCAGAATTCAGATTTTCTTGAATTCATATGCACAGGAAATCTGTTTCACAGACTGCGGGGAGCAATTACTCATGAACAACTTGTGAATCCCGTCAGTGTTCAATGCGCTCTTCTTTTGAGGTTAGACAAACATGGATGGCAGCATAAGGTATATGTTAATTCCTAGGCTCAGCATAGGTGTTGGCTCTTTCACTTTATAGCTTTCGTATGCTCATGTTTTGTATTTAGTTTCTCACACTTCTTCCTAGTTGTACTTTGCTTCCCTTCTTTCCAGATGCTTATTGGAGCCTACGTCCAGCCACCCAGAAATCTCTCCCACAGACTTGCATTTTATACCTTTTTCTTCTCTTTTCCTTAATTTTCCTCCAAAAAGTCCCACCTCCAAAGTCCCTTGTCTAACCACTTTCTACTCTTACTCTTTTTTCTTGTATCAGAATTTCTATAATTATCTTCCGAAATTTAATTCAGTGGCTTCGAGTTCTACTCTCCCCTTTCATATGTGGCTCCTAGTTGTCATCTTTTGCCCAACAGGAACAGCTTTCCTTCCCACCTCACCTTCTAAGCATAGATATTTCCCTTCTTCCTTTCTCCCATCTTGCCTCACTCTGAGCTCTCTGCTATATTTCACTCCTTATTGTTCCCAAAATCTAATTCTTGACCCATGTCTACCTTCCATTTCCAGGCTGCCAGCAAGCACAACAGATGCGTGTCTTCCCTGTCATTTCAAGTGTCCAGATATAGTCCAGCTCACTGCAGCTGGGCGCTGCAGTCAAGAGGACAATTTGCTGTTCTGTAGAGGTAACTTTGGCTAAAGATAGTTCCTGAAAGGATACAGCAAGTCTTTCAAGAGTTGCACTGAGCCCACTCTACCACTCTACCCATGAGAACTAAGATTCTTTAAAGACTTCCAGAGAACAAATTTAGGTAGATTTCAACTAGCATGGGAAAAAGCAAACTGAGTCAAGGCTATTCGCTATATTCCATTTCAAGACTGAACTTCAGGGCTGGCATTTATAACATACCTATAAAAATGATGAAAATAACTTAATTTAATTTAATTCAGTGTTACTAGTTGTACCATTGCAATTTGTTTTCTTCTCTTTAATCCTGCCATTTGTAAGAGGCAACAATTGATGAACTCCAAATCTCAAGATTTCAGCATTCAGTAGAAGGCAAACAGATGTAATCTGCCTTGACAGAGTATTTTCTGCTTTATACTGGCTCTGCTATACTATGAAGAACTGCAGATCAGTTTTTGTACTCATGTCAGGCTTATACTATAACAAAGGCTGAATCAGTGGCAGAACAGTAGTCAGTCATAAGGATAAGATCTAAAGCCAGATCAAATAGGTAGTTTCCTGGTCTCTAACTTTTCTCAGCTCTGACCCCTCTTGACCAAAGGTGGTGTCTTTGTGCTGATGTCTCACTGATTTAGATGAATTTGTCTACCTACTTTTGAGCTTTCCTTTACTAACTCCATTAAATGGAAACACAAATGTTCCTTGGAATGTTGCATGCACAGTGGGAACCATCAGTCATGCAGCTTGGAGAACAACAAGTAGAAACTCACAAGAAGCAGGTCTTTGCCGAGTTCATCAATATCTGGTACAAATTTTTCAACAGGTTGTGCGGGTCTGGAAGTGAAAGCATTTCTTGGAAGAGCAACATCATTAGGCCAGTCTTCTTCTTCTGGGAGTCCAATTACACTGTGCAGGGAAAAATATAATGTTAGGTCTGAACATTCAGTCTCCCCTTTATATTGATTATACTGAGTAGCAGTTTACTTTACGAGTAAGTGTTTTTGTTTAGATGAGATTAATTGTACAGCAGAGCACTGATCTCTGTGAATAGAGGGTGATGAGTGCAGGTTTTCAGTGTGCTTGGTAGAAAACGTTTTGTGGCCAGCACGATTTTCTGGCCTAGGTCTCAATTTTCTGAGTCTTTTTGTTGCAAAAGGGCTAAGTGCTTTGGAAGAAAGTTGCTCAGCTCTTGACTGGATGGTGTAACATATGTCACTCCAGGATGATTAAAAGCAGCAAGTTTCAAAGGGGAATTGCATGCAAGAATCTTTATTCACAAGAATAGGGACTGAGAGAAGAGCATGGGTCAAGATGAGGGTAAGGCAATAAAAGGGATGTTTCAAAATGCTTCAAAGCTATGTGCAGCAATTGTTGCCCAAACTTAAACAATTTATTTGCTTCACAATACAGGTTTTAAAGTCTCAGTTCAGCAGCAACATAGGACTTGAGTGTTTTTATGTTTTTACTTTCAGTTGTTGTTTATTTTTTCTTTACCCTTTAGTCAAATATTTTAATTTCTTTTAATAACTTATTTCTTTATTCTTTAATTCCTAGAAGATATTTATTCCTATGAGATAATCACGTTGAGGTTTATAACACAAATGAGTGAAATAGTAGATAAACATCCAACACTGGATCATGTCTCATACATTTCATGTTTTAGTCTGATGTTAATATTTATGGGGTTGAAATACCAGTTTCTGATGGAAATCCTGGAAAACGCCATACAGTACTTGTCAGGTTTCAGGGAAGATAATTTTTTATAGCCAATAAAATTGAGATTTTTAATGGAAACGCTGACAGGGTAAGACAAGAAGGAACATGAAAAACCGTCAGTGAATGCTTGGGTCCACACGGAGCCCAGTGCCACTAGGGAGCAGCATTGACCTTCTTACTGAGGTTGGCACTAACACTAGGGGAGGCCTCGGGCCAAACACTTCGATGTAAATCATAGGATGCCTCAGTGAACTTAGAGGAATTACTCCATGGCTGCCTACAAGGATTTTAGAACGTAATTTGGCTGACCAAAAGTACCTCTTAATATTAACATGTCCTCAAAGCAACAGCATGGCTAGAAGGCCAAAACAATCAAAATCTCAGGACAGATTAACTTTACTACATCAGAAGCTATCATAGCTCTTGGGAAATTACAAGTTAAATCTGTATGAAAAATTGAATTTGACTTTCATCACCACAGTTACGGTGGGGCTATGGGGCAACTTCCTTGCCCACTGTGGTTAAAGCCATGTGATGACCTGTTTGAAGACCTGGACCCACATTAAATATAACACAAACAGCACCTAGGAAGATGGGGTAGTTAAATATTTTAAGTAACAATGAAGCTTAACCTGCCATTCAATTGTGTTTTGTTACTCCCAAGTTTTTTAACATTTGCATGAGAGAGCACGAACAGGGCAGAATAAGCACAGGCACAGGCAAAGCTAACAAAAAGAAACAAGAAGGCAGCCTGTCAGGTAGGGTGGACAAGACCGAGAGTGGGAAAGAGATATTTTTAGTTACACACTCACGTAGTACTTAAAACTCTTAACAATGAGTGTCTGAGTAGATGCCCTCACTCTGGTCTGGTAGCACTGCCGTTCAGTGACTAAGTTTGGGAGTATCTCGGATGAGTTTCACCTCCTGCCAAAGGTTCAGGCCTGGTCTTGAGAAATGCCGAGTACTTTCCACTCCCATTGATGACAATGGGAGACAAGTCTGCAGCATTTAGCCTGAAATCTATAAGGATATCCCCCACACTAACAGTGTCCTGGAAAAGCAGGAAATTGTTTTGGGCCACCTCCGAGGGATTTACCCTCAAAAGTGGTGGAATTTTACCTGATGCAAGTCAGAATGCACACATAAAACACAGACCACAGCCCCATTATCTGAAAGAGTGAATCAGTCCAGACTGCACGAAAATCCCGAAACTACCAAATTAGTCTTGAGAATGAGTCACTACTGTAGAAAGAAACAATCCTCCTACAAGAAGAGCTATGCCTAACTGTAGGGGGTTCTCCAGCTGTGGAAACACAAAATAAACACTATTTAGCATACCCGTTCCCAGCCTCCAAACCCAAGAAATAAACTTTTGAACTGTTGTAAGTAACTGCACCAAAGAAGCAAACCCAAACTTTCTTTTTAAGTCAATATGTAATAAGGAATTTCTCATAAAATTAGGAAGGCATTTTCTCTTCTTGATGAATTCTTTTCTACGCAGGTAATCTTGGCCCCTAGGGATGAAAAGATCTGTGTTGGAGGCTGCTGCTAGGAGCTATGTATTTAGTCCAGTTCTTTTTTATTTTCCCCCTGAAATGTCATAAATGGATCAAAATCCTTAAAAAAATAATCACATCTATGTCTTTTAATAATCAGATATGTTGTATGTATCAAAACTGTCCTGATTCAATGAAGCAGAACATTGCAGGACTGAAAGAGCAGCTTTGACAGAATAAGAAAAACTGAACTTTAAGGACTGATTTTTCTGGATCAAGCAGGAAGAGCTATTCAGCGCATGACAAATTAACCACGCAAGTGAGTCACATACACTGGTATGGTATGCAGGAAAGGGAAGTCAAATGTGTGAAATCAAGACCTGCAATTTAGGGACCTCATATTAAATAATGAAAATGCTTAGGAACAGATCTGTTATGATTTGAGAACTGGAAAAAGTTAAACAGAGAAATTCGTTATTTGTTCTGTTATAGCTTTTCTCCCTAGAATTTTTACTATCTTCTCTTTGGAATACCTTCAAAAGAATAATGTTTCAGCTTTTCTTGTCTTTCTTTGCCTATCTATTTCGTATTTCATCCAGATCCCTGGATCTCTGCAGCCCCTCCATATGAAAAGGGGAGACAGAGGTGCAGAGGCAAATAGTCGTTCATTGTCTGGAGAGTGAACCAGCCCTATGTGTCTTTGATTTCCTAACTATATGCTATGTATATCAGACCTTAAATTCACACAATTCTTTCAAATTCAGAAATATTCCTTGCACTTAAGAGCTTTTACAAGAAAAAGTCATATAATCTTACTTATATTGGTAACATCAATAACTTATTTTTTCCGAAGTTTTTTACTAAGAACATATTTTGGAAGAGAATTATTCTACCTCAGAGAGTTTAGAGCCACCCCATCTCCTTAACAAATTCAAAATAGCTAAAGAAGAAAACCACAAACTCCCAGAATTGCAAAATGGTTTTAAAATAAAGCCAATTAGTTCATCTCTGAAAAACCACATTAAAATGCTGATATTCCTTCTGTTCTCACAGTTACCTCCCCAACCAAAATATGGACTGTTAATAATTTTAACAGGCTACACAGTAGCTAAAATATTTTCTTATGTACAGAAATCTTTTCTGCATAGAAGCTGTTGGCAATAATCTTACAGATTTCAGTTTAATAACATTTTTGAAGTAGTCTAATGTTGTTTTCTTAAATACACAAATTGCTGAAAAATAAAACCCTTGTGTTTGTTTACATGAAGAAAATCTCTTGGATCTAACTGTTTAGGAATATGCATGAATGGTACATGCACAATAGTTTAAGAGATTTATAAAAGCTCGAACCAGAAGCCTGTCATAACTTCCTGGTGATGGCTGTTAGTTCTGCAGAACTGTATTCCATGTTGTTTCCTCCTCCCCCTCTGACACAGAATACACGGAAATATCTTGTTGTATACAGTAGCAGTAGGCAATATGTTCTAGAAATACTTTGTTCTAGTCACATTACTGCATAAAAACATGGCAATGAAATCTCACAGTATTTTAATGTTAAACATATATTGACATAATGCAACTAATTATTACTTACTCAAAGATTTTTCCTAGCTGATCAACATCTGAATTTCCACGGAAAAGTGGTCTGAAAAAATAAAGAAATATTTTAAGATATGACTTGCTTTAACTACTGTGAATTTACATCTGTCATTGACAGCTGCCAACATAAGGTGAAAAACGTGGGTTTTTTTGAGACCTCACTTCTTCTGCCTCCAGTTTTATCCAGTCTGAGTGTACCTTTCAAGTATCTACTAAAACTGATAAAAAAGGGCACAGATGAGACATTTTTTAATAAGCTACTTTAGAAAAATTGATTGCATTCTTTAACATGAATGAAATAACTTTCTCTCAACTAATACTATCCTATGAATTATATCATTAACAAAATAGTTTTCACTCTATTCTAAAGAACACACTTAAGCAGCTGTTCAGGGAGACAAAAGCAGAGTGAATGTCATGCAATTAATTTAAACATAATAAAATTAGAGATGAAACATTATGGATATAAATTAAAAATTAAATTTCTTGTATCCTGTATATTGGAAATGAGCTCCTAATTTTAGGAGGTCAAATAAATAACAATGGATTTATGAAGGTCTGTAAAGAATGAAGTGTGAAACGGTACAGAATTTACCTTGAAGGAGAGGAATACTTCTGCTGCATAAAGATATGTTTAAGAAAGAAACAAATTAATAGGCTGAATGTCCAAAGGCTTTCAGAAAAAACAGCAACTAAAACTATTTTCAGAGAGTGGTACACACTTTGTCTTTGGGAAGTGCAATTTAAAATACTTTCACGCATCCTTTATAAAATACTATCACTCCATAGTGCCTAAGTAAAATAGGAAATTCAGATTTGTATGGCTGTATTGCTATCTCTGTGTTGAATTCAGTAAGGTGTGATCAACCATCCAAATTTATGTTTGAACTCCTAAGACATTACAACAGATTGCTGAAAGATTATTACGGATATAGCCAAGAATGAGGATATCTGTGAAGATCAGCCCCCAGATGTTGCATACCACTTGTTAGATCACCCCAAAAATGCCATTGAGGGACACTGCAAACCGCGATACTGACTTGGGTCAATTGACGGCCAGGCTGCCCCCCCCCCCCAACCTGAGCACAGCTCTCAAAATGTACAGTTAAAGTTTCCAGAACTGTTCAACTAAGACCTAGTGACGTGACAAACAAGGTAGATTTCCATGTTGCCCCTGGCAGCTCTTCTTTATGGAGAATCTTCAGTTCTCCTGCCTGTTTCTGCATAGTCCTTTTCTTCTATCTGATACAGGCCCTTAACTGCAGCGATAGCCAAAGACATCATTTCACTGTTGCTCTTCGTAGGAGAATACCTCTCCCGTCGATGCTGGGAGAACAAGGAATATTCAGCTATAGTGCTTCCCCTCTCATTGCCCATATGCAGGAGCAGGGTTAGGATCTGGATCTCGTTTTGCTAACGGTGAGTTAATTCTGAAAAAAGGCACTTTATATCTTGACCCTCATACGGACAATAGAGCTCCATGTCACTGCCTGCCTTTTGGGTCCACACCAAATACAGTGAGTAAACCCCCAGCACTGTAACATCTGTCAGGTAGACAAAATAATCTCTGCAGAAATCTGTGCCACCAAGAAAAAGAGCAGAGCCATAACTGAAAGACATGCTGACCATTTCTGATGAATGAAACACGTATTTTATCTCCTTTATGTTTGCTGCTGTTCAGGTCATCTTATACTGCAAACCACTTTGTGCAGGGACCCTAAGAGAACAATTTCATCAAGTTTCACTTGAAACCATGTGATATCTGACTGAAAATGATGAGATAAAAGGTGGTAGCCTGTTATTTGTCCATAAAGGGCTTTATTTATTTTCACTCTCAATAAATAATAAAAAAATAATAAACAGTAAATAATAAATAATAGTATGTGCTGCTTCTGCAAAAAAAAAAAGCATCTACTTCTGCTGTGAGTTTTGAGTCTGATTTTCAAAGTGGTCAGTAGCTACAATCCCTCGTATTGTTTGTGGCTGTTGCCACACTCCATGTCTTCTGAAGTCAGACAATATGACAACCTTAGACATTTTTTTAAATGACTGCTTAAAATTATCAACATATGGTTACGCTGAGTATTTAGTTTTGGCTCCAGCATACTGTGGCCCTTTAAACTAATAAAGTCTACACAATCAAATAATCCTATCCATGCAAATGGAAAGCTGAATTAATGTTTTAAAATGTATGCTAGACCTTGCGTTAATGTGAAAGCTTGGCAAAGTGAGCCTTGTTCTCAAATTACCTTAGGCAGTGTCATGCTAAAACAAGTATGATTCTTGGGACTTTTAAGGGAGGTTTTTCCCATCACTGCTGCTCAGATTCACTACAGGCTGAAGTGAGAATTTGAATTTTTTTGAATACGTCATTATACAACACAAAGTGACCTTCCAACATACTTTGGTATTCCATCATAATGAAGTGCTATTAATTCATCTTTCAGCGTCATATCCATCCTGCCATCATGACTACAACAGAATGCCAACTCCAGGCTAGGCACCACAAATGTAATGAAATTTGCCTCATGAATATTGGCGGGAGGTTCAATTGGAATATTGGGCAGATGACGGGGGGAGTAGATCCACTTAATCAGCAGCTGTATGAAGATCTCAGCTCACATATTGGCAGAAGTTACTCTTTAGTAATGACTTGCCAGCACTACAAGACCAGCACACATAGAGACTTTCATCGCAAGTTGATAATTGTCTTAAATTCTGTTCTTAAAGGTGGACATCAGCTCTTCCAGGACCACTACACTGGGAGCATACTCAGCAGCCACAGAAATATAAAATTTCACCTTTGTTCTCAGTATCTGTCAATTGACTCACTCCCCCACTCACTCCCTGAGGTTTATTTATGCAAGCTAAATCCAGAAGCTCTTGCTTGGGGATACTTTCTCCTTTCTGTGATGATAATCTGTGTAAGACTGGTTAAACTCTGAGAGTCTGATTTTGCAGACTTCCTTATTTTTTCCTTGGAAAATGCATGGAGATGGATTTGTCTCCTATGACAGAAGATATGAGTTTGTCCTCTGACTTTAAAGAATTCCTAGAATCTGTGTGCATGTTCATCTCATGAAAGAGGAATAATCCAGTGGGGGAAAAGGCTATCCACAGGGATTCGCTTGCCTTTTTTGTGGTTCCTTGATCCTCTCAATCTTCCCTGACTTTGCTTGCTACAAAGTCCATGCTCTGAGGGCTTCAACACCACTGCTGTTAGAAAACCCATACTTGAGTAGGGAAGAAGTTGTGATGAAAAGACTTATTGTGCACCTAAGACATTCAATTTCCCTGTTTTCTCAAGAAGTCTCAGATGTTGTTGTGTCCCCATAATCTCTTATTTTTGTTCATTGTTGCTTCTCTGGTTTTTTTCAGAGAGAGGGGAGGAGGGGACTATTACAAGGCCATCAGCAGGTGTCAATCTTGTTTGACCACTCATCCTCCGGGCCTTGAAACTAGACTGTTATCCACTGCCTCTGACATAGTGCCCACTGAATGGTGTAAAACCCCTTTCATGTCTAATGTAGGACCAGAATGCCCTTAGCCTACAGCACCATATTAATACATATTTGTCCCTTAATTCTCGAGGTACAAAAAGTGCAGTTAAATGGATATTATGTTTAAGTCTGCACTGTGACTATTTTCTATCTACGTTTTTATATGGCAGTCCAACACAAAGTTGCACATAACTCCTGGCATGCATGATGAACAGTTGCCAGGCAGGTTGAGGTAGGTGATCCTTCTCTGCTCAGCACTGGTGAGGCCACACTTGGAGTACTGTGTCCAGTTCTGGGTTCCCCAGTGCAAGAGAGACAGAGACGTACTGGAGAGAGACAAGCAAAGGGCCATGAAGATGATTAAGGGATTGGAGCATCTGCCATATGAAGAAGGGCTGAGAGAAATGGAACTGCTTAGCCTAGAGAGAGAAGGATTGGGGGGGGATCTTCTTAAGATATATATAAAAAAATACCTGAAGGGAGAGTGCAAAGAAGACAGAGACAGGCTCTTTTCTGTGGTGCCCAGTGACAGAACCAGAGGCAACGCACACGAATGGAAGCACAGGAAGTTCCATCCAAACATAAGGAAACACTTTTTTACTGTGAAGGTGACTGAGCACCAGAATAGGTTGCCCAGAGAGGCTGTGGACCCTCCCACCTTGGAGATATGCAAAAGCCATCTGCTTTGCCATCTGTTTGCCATCTGGTCAACCAGTTCTAGGTGGCCCTGCTTGAGCAGGGGAGGTGTTGGACCTGATGATCTCCGAAGATCCCTTCCAACAGCAACCATTCTGTGCTAACGCAGAGATAAAAATACATATGAAATAAGGTTGCAATGTAAAAACTCACAAATCTTGGAAAAACTTACCACTGCTTATAGCTTAGGACTTGCAACACTAATCTTCTGGCCAAAAAGCTCTCATGATATATTTAGCTGAACAAATTAGAATTCACCATTCACCAATGTTAGACTCTTTTTTTTCTCTTGTCCAAAAGAGTACAATCAGCTCACGTTGTCGTTTTATGCTAAGTTTAACCTTCACTGAATATTCTATCATCTATCTGAACTGGATATTGCTGTAGAAAATGTCGAGTACTTTCATCTATAGACACTGTGTTTCATGTCTGTGCTACTCAGTAAAAGGTGATATAAACATTTCCTAAGCAAGTCTCCACGAAAAAATTTTCCTTAGTGCAACTCCACAGACATGCCAAAGCAATTCTAAAAGTATTGTATACAATAACAAAGCAATGACACTCAAGTGATAAATGAGGGCCACAATACTTCTAGACTTTACTTTCAGCCTTTTGTCTACAAAGCAAAGAGGGTCCGTAACTTTTCATAGGAAGAGTTAGAATTTTCATTAACATTGAAATTAAAGATATTGATAAGCACTGATAAGCACTGCTCCAGTCTATACTGCAGTGCAGACACAAGTTAAACAATAGTCTAAGAAAACCATACACATTGAGGCACAGGAAAAGATTTATACAGGTTTCTCGATAGTGGCTCATGTTTTGAACCAATTAGTGACATTCTGATTGGAAACTACCTTTCAATTTCTGACACTGATTATTAAACTACAGGTAAAATGGATACGTGGAAGAAAGGTCATGTAAAGAGAAACAGTATTGAAGAGGGAAAAAAGTAAAAAAAAAATCTTTCTAATCAAAACATACTGCAGAGCTATCATGACAATTCTAGAGTTGTGAATACAATTGCCTTCAAGACGAGACAAGTTTGTATCTTTCCAGATATGTAAGGAATCACCTCCAAAATAACTATCTAGATTCTTTTCGCTAGTCCATTTGCTCAGCGTGGAGGCAACAGCAGTGGGTAATTCCATCCCCTTTATTGTTATCACAGAAAAGCAATAAGGATAATCCCTTGATTACTGACTTGACTATATACGATATTCTTAGTGAAAAGCCTGTATACAGATACTCCACATGTGCTCAGTGAAGTCATACAAGACTCCCTAAAATAAAAAAGCATCATGAGTGGGAATGGTACACCTTGTTTTTTGGGCAAGTAGGGCTTACACAGTCTGGCTGAAGATATATATGTCAAAGAGAAGTGCTGGAAAGACAAACAGTTATTTCAGAACAGGTAGCTGCTACTTGAAGGCATTAGACAAGATGGGGGAGGTGTTGGAAGTCCATGATAATTTAACATAGTGGAGAGAAAAATGTGAAGAGAAGAATATAGCAGCAGTTCATAGAAGTGGTACAAAGAATTTTAGATGTTGGTAAGGCTGTAGTAATTAAGTCTAAAAGTTTGTATGTCTCTGTGTATAGAAGCGACAAAGTGATGGTGAAGAATATATATACAAAAAGCTTAAGCCAAGAAACATTTGCCAAGGAATCCTGCATTGTGCCATAGGAAACCTGCCAAGTTACATAGCCCGTAACTCATAAATATATTTAAATGATGTGGGCTTTTTTTTTTGGTATTACAAAATGCCAATTCTGTAATACAGCTGGCAAATATTTTTTTCAGATTCTTAGTTACTTGTTGTGAAGAAAATATTTTAATTTTTAGAATTAAAAATAAGTAGGACCTAAAACTAGAGTTATGAGATGACTAGATATAACACGATCTGGACTGTCCTGTGGAAACCTTAATTCAGAGGAATTATTTCTGAGATGATTCCTCACTTTTGTTTGCATCACTGTTTCTCTTTGATAGATCCCCTGGACAAGTCTGTACTGCAGGCACAAGAAGGGAAAACAAGGCAACATAAAAGGAAAAAATATGCATTGCTGTTGAAAGACGAAGGTCCTTGGCCTCTGATAGGCAAAATAAATATGGTACATTATAAAACTTTAGTCTGAAAACAGGCCACAGCTAACATTGCACTCTCTGAACAGTTACCCACTTCCAGTCACAAGTGACTTGCCTCAGCTGTTGTGCAATTCAGAGTTCTCATTTTAAATGTGACATTTTTTTTGTACTTCTCCCTCTCCTTTCCCTTTAATAATATCTTTGTGTGGGTGGGTGCCAGACACTGCAAAGGAAGAAGTTACTTCATGGAGATCTTATTATACTTGATCACAAATCGCTCAGAACTTAAGAAAGTAATCTCTTCTCCTACATATCAGAAGAAAGATGACAGATAAACATCGCAACTGAGGAAATACTCTTCAGAAAAAGTCTGACAAAAAACAGATCAGCCATCTTGAGTTTCTCATTTTAGTCTTTAACAGCCCAATTTTTTTACTGGAAATCTATCTTCTTCAAGTAGGATAGTGCCACAGTCATGAATTACATCTCTAAGATCATGGGGGCTGCGCCAGTATTAAACTATTATTAGAATCGGATCTAATGCATCAAAGGAATTGCAATAATTATTATTGTCTCTGGAGTTTCTCCGGTCACCTGGTAGGCAGAAGCAGATAAAAGAAAGCAGGTACTCTCTGAAACTATGGCAAGCTTCCAGTGCTGCACTGTGTTGAATTTGCACCCCATTGCTATTTAAAATGAAGCAAATGGATTCTAAAACTAAAGAGAATATTCTGACTCCCAAATGCACAGACTATTTCTTAAGAAATGTAAAGGATTTCTACTTGAACTGAGAAACCAAGGTGCTTTCTAAGCTGTGTGTAGATACAAGCCAACAACCGAAAGACCCAGCCAGAGCAGCGAGCTTCCAGGACACTGTCCATGTACAGGTCCAAGCTGCTGGAAATGCAGCTGGAAGATGCAAACCACAGGTATGTAAGAGGAGGTAAAAGGAATAAGAGAAAAGAATATTGATATTAAGAGAGAACACACTAAAAAAGATTAGGCATCATTTTGGTAATCTACTTTGGGGTTAAGATAGCTCATCAGATGAATGTGCCTTGCTGTGGGTTTTCATCATGAGGAGTCTGCACCACTTTGCTGCAAGTCATTGTATTACATGGAGATGTTGGACTTTCTGAGGATTTTCACAATGCAGGTTGGTAGCCTGGGAAGAGCCAGAGGTGCAAAGTGGATCAATGACAAGAAATTTGCAGATGGATATGCATATTCCCTTTGCATGCATAACTGAAAGGCAAAAGTTAGTAAAAGGGAAATCAAACAGGCAATGTATACAGCTTTATGACCAAAGCAAGGCCAGCCTACTGCGTAAATTCAGATGTGGATTAAAAATACAGCAAAAATCACGAGAAAGACCATAAATGAGAGAAAGTACAAGCATCTTTAAAGCTCCCTTAGGAGCTGAGCAAAAGAAGATGTTTTTCTGAGTGTTTAACATTTCCTCAATGCCTTTCATGTAAGCATCATGTTTCAAAGTCCAGGTGGCCTTGGAGCAGAAGGATGGGCCTTGTCCCTCACCACTGACATAAAAGGGAGCTTTACCACAGACTACAATGACTCCAAGACAAGCCAAGTGAGATCTGGTTTCATGATGCCTTATAAGAAAAAAAAAGGTGTTTCGACATAAAGATATACATGTATATATATAAACCCCCCAAAATAACTTAAGTGCAGATATTTTCTTTGACCAAAATATGCTCCAATGTGGGCAGATCTATTCTGTTCCTGGGCAGAACTGCTTTAGCATTCATCATTTAACACTATGTGAGTGTTTCATTTTTGAAACAGAAGAGCCTTGGTAGGTTGAATGTCCTTCACTTATTCCCTCAGCACGCACGTCACAGTTCTCTTATCTGTGGACATTTGCTTCTCCAGAAGATTTGTAGGTTTATTTCACCAGGGCTTTAAGAGCCATTATTTCAGCTCAGGGAGCATGATATAACAGTGGCATTTTGAAAACTGTCCCAACATTTGAAGCAAGTTCTGGAAATACATACACAACCGCCCTTGGAAAAAGGTAAAGGGAAAAAAAATGTATGTTTTCTGTTCAGCATGGAAAAAGCAGCTTTCCTCTTGTTTGTACTGATAGTTCTACCGGCAATGTGATTTAACCATTTGTGTGTTAAACACCCACCCCATCAGTGCACACAATGAAACGACACCTGTCTTGTCAGTCAGCAGTTTGAAGTTCAATGGCATAACTAAACTGCAGGACTCTGCGTTTTTATAGCATCCTGAAAGAACTACTGGTACGACAAATACAACATGGTCATGCTCTTCCCGTGATCACTAACTTAGTTTCTTGTTTCTTTTCTCTCTCAGAAATCTATTCTATACTCCCTTTCTAAACTTGCACCTCCTAAAGCTGCCATGCTTCTTTGCTCTTCTTGTGCAAGTCAGTTTTAGGATTTGAAGGAAGTAATTTGGCTTAGATAAAGGCTGTCCTATGTGCATGGGTAGAAACCAGGAGGGCTCATTCCCCTTTAATTCACTCACATAAGCAATGGTGCAAATCAGCGTGCAGGATGCTGTGCACAGGTAGTGGTCATGTGTGTGCAGAGCTCAGGAAAATCCTTACTTTCAAGTGTTTGTGAACAAATTTGCCCATATTTCCCTTGAAAAGATCTAATTTCTCCTTCCATAGCATCCCAGAGTTTTTTTTCACCACTGCTTTCATTTAGCTCATAATTTACTCCTCAGTTAAAAATCTAGCTGACAGCACTCCAAAATGATACATTTTAGTCAAGAGTGTGAAGGTGCTCTTTAACGCTGTATTTTAAAGAAATGTTTTCAAAACATCTATATCACAGCGAAGGTCCCATCTTCAAGGTAAGCAAATGGAATTTAAGTCTGTTACTAGTTTTCATCAATTACACAAATGAAATAAAAGCAATCTTCCCCATGAAGTATCCACTCCAGGATCCTGTATGAAATGTCATTGTGAAAATTTATTCAAATCACAATTTTCAGAGATACCGAGTTAATTTTTTATAGTTCCATAACTTTTCCTGCAATGCCAATATGACTCTGAGAAAGCTCACCAGGTGACATTCACCATATTTACTGGCCTAAAAAAACATTTTAAAATGGACTTTGCTCTGAGAGCTCTTCTAAAGCTGGAAGGTCATATGTAATAGGTTTTCAAGACTGAAGCCCTCTAGTTAAAATCCAATTCATGTTCCACAAACTGAATATATTTTCAATCAAATTTCTTTTCCAGTAAAGCTTTAAAGTAAAAGATTTTGTCCTATTGGGTTGATTTCTCTTGGAATAAACTATTTTTAACCATATGTGTAGCAGTGTTGTATCAGCTGGAAGTCTATGCACACATAACTACTGCTTGAAGGAAACTAACTCTTGCCCACCCCCGATACTTCTGCATCAAAGGAGAAGCAAGTTAATGCAAAAGGAACAGATTCACTACACATACCGGTTCATTCAATCTGCCTGAAGATACCTCACAAATTAACACCCAAGGACGCAGTCCCAGGTTTTCTGTTTTTTTTTTTTCCTTTCTCAACAATGCTAAGCAAGGAGTTTCAAAGACTAAAGTATACCCTATAGATAAAAGAACTTATACTCTAAATACCATGAGAAAGGGCAGTGTTATAAATGATGCTTTAGTTTCATCATTATGAGTTACACAGAAAATGGTACATCTACTTGACTAAATTACCAGTCTAACTTTCTTCTTTTTTTAAAAATTCTAGAGCTGGTAAAGATAAGGCAGAAAAGCAAATATCCAACTATGAAAGCACTGGAAAAAAAAATCTGACAGACTTTTCTGCCCTCTGCAGTATCACTGTGACAAAGTGCTGATGAGGTAGCAGTGGAGTACTCTGAGACTTCAGAAAAGAGACTTCCAATACATGCTAAATTTCCATATTTGAAGGGAAACATAGAATTCAAAATGTTCTTCACAATCTAGAACATAAAATTCTCAATGCAGAATAAAACCTAAGAAAAAGGGATTGTTTGGTTTTTTTTACCTCTGGGAAAACATTACAAGCTAAGAGAGAGAATCCTTGGGTTTTCTGTCCAACTGAGCTTGAGCTTTTCCTACGTGGTCTTGAGTACTTGTTTTGATCTACAACCACTTCTGTTGCCCTTCTATTAGGTGTTAATGGCACCTATTGCACTAAGCCTCTCTAAATATTTTCAGATAAACCTGAAACATCAGAATAGCTGCCACCCAGCCCACAACTAATACATCTCATCACCTTCAACTGTAATAAAACACTCTTGGTCAGAAAAAAAATCTTTGAAAGAGGATTACAACCCTTCAGACAGGGAAACCATTTCAGTACTAAACTGTAAACTGTTATTTGAGCAGAGGTGAATTTTCAACTTCAAACTTTTTCTCCAGCTGCTGAGTTTCAGTGTCAAAAGACATGAAAGTGGATTAGAAGGACGGTGTGAAGAAAATACTTTAATTTTTAGCAGCTGTGCTGACTTACAGGGAATTAATAAACACCTGTAGGAAAACTTGAGGTAAGCATTTAAGGTAGAATGTGTATGTACAGCAACCATGAAAGGAAAGCCGATACAGTTTTCAAAGGCCAGTTAAGCTAGATAACACTTTGACCTAAACAATACTTTGACCCATGCAATGCACTGCTACTCAGACTGGACAAGCTGTGAGATTCACATTCACTGGCCCACAATGTTGCAGAGCAATCCAAGTTCACCTACTCAGAGCTCTCTGGTTACTTACGCTGTTCAGCTGTTACTGAGTTTGCATGAAATAATTTTTTTCCACTTTAAACTTGACCAAAAGAAAGAGTAAGTTAATTTCTTATATCAAAGAGAAAAAACAAAAAAGAACTTCCAGGTGATGACACTGCTCAGATGCCAATCTCCCTTAAGCACCTGCAGCGTTAATACACTTTATGCTATAGATTTGTGTGTTTCAAAGCTTCCCAAATTAATTTTAGGACAACTTTTATGCTGTTATCTCTGCTTTCTTGTTATTGAGCCATAGCCCTGCTTTTGTGTTGTCTGTGGCACGAGTCTATTGGGTTTTGACATTATTTTAATGGGAATAATAAACAACTCTGTCTTTACAGAATGAATGTTTCCTCAGTCTCTGAAGTACTGAGCACCTGTAGCTCCTTGAGACACTCCACATCTTGAACTTTTCAGTCCCCACATCACCATGTTGTTCACCACCTTCATGTCCACTACAAGGACACCCCAAGATCCAGATGGAGTTCACTGTCCGTTCTGAAAAGAAATCTGATTTGCTTGGAATTAAAAAAACAGAATCCTCTTCCAGAGTAAATGAATACCAAGTAAAAGCTTCCTTCCATAGTAAGCCATTTTATGCCTTGCCTTCATACAGTTGTGGCTGGAGTGTTTGCCAAAAATAGGGAATTTTCCAAAAAATCTGGGCCCTCTTTAAACTCTGCTCTCACTTTTCAGCAAAGTACCATCACTATCAAACTCTTAAAATGTTTAGGATATGAGCAACACCTCCTTTTGCAAATACTTTCCACAAAAGGAAAACTGATTCCAAGGCAGAAGAGAAGCAAGCAAGCCTGTTTCTGTACCCGAGTGGATACGACCCCCAGCTAGGATAGAATTCTGACTTTGAATATATACTCTTTCATTGCTAATGGTCTGATGAGATCTACTGTAGCTGAGTATTCTTACTGCAACAGAGTGTGATTTACCACTGCCAAACAGGCTTAATTTAACAGCTACAGATGGGAACATTACTGAAAAATCTCTTGCTACGTATACTTCTTTAAATGCTGAAAGCTTGTTCTTCAATTATTTGGATATAAAGAGCACTCAAAAAATTATTCAATTGTATAGAACAGTGTGTATGCTGTACTGACATAGTAACAAAACCTGTTTTATGGACATAATCTAATTAAAAATGATCTGATAATTCACTATAGTTGGGTCAAATCCTGGATGATATAACTGATTGAGTCATTTATCTTTAAGTAACTGATGCAGACTCAGTTAAAATCAATGGTAACTGAATCTTCATGCCAATTTATTTCAGCTCAGTAGACTAAATGAGTGGAAATGAAGTAATCCCTTGGATGAAATTCTTATTTGACAAACATTTATAAAGCACTTATTACTGACAAACCTAGATACATTAGGAGAGAAGTTACGAATATGGATAATATTTAAGCAAAAAAAAAAGAAATACAGCATCAGAGATTGTCTTACAGTTGCTTCCAGATAGTATGTGTTCAGTGCATCTATAAACGGAAGCAAAGCACATTATGGTTTGACCGTGCATAGCCAAACTGCTGTTTCCTCAAAGACTGCAAAATGAAGCATGTTGCCAGCATAAGAAGGCAGCCAAGCACCTCACGTGTTGACATCAAGAGCTCTCAACTTGTCAGATCCTGGCTGTGTTTCTCGCAGAGTCAGCGTACCTCGGTGGCTCTCTAGTACAGGGCCAACCTGTTGGCAGGTCAAGCAGAGCATGCAACTGATTGTGATGCCAGTGCCACAGACGTGCAAGCAAAAATTAAAAGCAAGGCAACAGTGTGCATATTCGTATCATAAGACAAACTGTAGCTTCAAAGGAAGAATCAACAGCAGCTAGTGTGAGCCATATCCTGCCATACCTACTCTATTTTGTAGTACACAGGCAACACCAGGAACCTGAGGACTGATGGCAAAGGCAGCTCCAGCTACATGCGGGTATCGTGTGTGCTGCTCCATGGCAGTCAGCATGCATGTGCAGGAGAGGCTGTGGCTACCTCCCGTCCTCCCTATATTACGACTCTATCTAGGTCTTTGACATCTGCAACTACAGCCAAAGCACAGGCTCCCAGGCCAGCTGGCAAGTTCTCTGCAGTGGTCTGAAACCTGTGGCATAGGTAAGCTTTTCCACAAAGGCAGTGAGAATCTGCCTCTGGGCAATGCGATTCCCTTGGAGAAATAGTTTTGCAGAAATCTAAATATCAAACATCCTCTTGCTTTCTCTTTGACATTTTGAGCTCTCCTCTCACAGCCACTTATTTACTTAGTACACATTAGTACAACATTTCAGAAAGCTGTTATATTTTGCTCTCTTGTCCTTAGCTGTTCTTAAACTCCTGCTGTTGTCTATTCCTTTAGGTGCACTCTTCCCTTCTCTCATGAAGATTTATGATTTTTTTAAGATGTAAAGAACATCTAACAGCTTGAGTGAGCACCTACATATGGAGAAGAGCTAGTGCAAAGCTGTCAGAAAGAGAAGACACAAATGCGAGGTAGAACTGTCCTATATAGTTCTGAAATATTACGCACTGTTTTTACAACTGACCAACAGTAGCTAATTATTAGATTTATTTTCCAGACAATCAAATACAGAAAACTCAGTAAAGCTGCCCAAATCAAAATTTCCGACTGGAAACTCTTATTTGGAAAACCTTCTACACTCGAGAGCTCAGCAGCATGAGCCACGGTTAAAATCCAGTCTTTTTCCCCATCCTCTGGAGTGCACCAGTGTCCAGGAAAGGATCCTGTACACCCACTTGGAGTTTAAATACCTTTTTGTAGCCATTTTCTTATGAAAGAGAAAAGTAAATAAAAACAATGTTTAGTTCTATTAGGAGTCAAACAAAAGTACACAGAGCTTCCCCCGGCCAAACTCTAGACAAAAAGCAAAGCCTCTCTCAGCCAAGTTCCTGAAGAGGGAAGCTGTGGGAAAGAGCCAGGAGACCCTTTCAAAGGGAAAGTCTTTGGGCAGCGTACAGCTGGCTATCCCTTTCCGGGGGCAGGGGCATGGGTAACACTGCTCTGTTTCTCTCCTGTTCTCTGGCTGGTGGAGCGACTGTGCTGAAAGCCATCTGCAGCCTGAGATACCATCAAAGCAGCCCTCAGGCTGCTCCGGCTTATCCCAGGAATGAATTTGTCCTTGAGACTCTCCAGAAGAAACAAAGGTGGTGCACCTTCACATTGAATGGCCAGCAGCTGTGCTGAGCACAGCTCAGCAGGAGGGAGCCAGCCATCTCTGCTGCCAGCTGCATCTCCTAATATTCATTCCAAATGCTATGATGTTAATACCAAGGACAAAGATTTACATCATGACCAACACGTTATGGTCTTTCTTCCAAGCCACAAGGTCTTTTCATCTGACCTCTGGCCAGGCTAATTCAGATTGTCCTGGACTGGACTGGAATATCACCCCTCTAAAGAATGTATATTTTTTTTAAGGATGATGTGCTCAGGGAGATTTCAGACTGCTGCTGTGCCACCTGCACATAAAGAAGCTACCCGAAGATTTCTAGGAGTGGATCTCTTGTGAACTCCTGCTGGTCTTGAGCTGCGTATGGCCACCAATTGCCAGCCCAGAGCCACTCAGCCTCTGCTCCTTGGGCATTGCCTGGCATGACATGACCCCACACCTGAACTTAAAAGTCAAATTAAACTTGGCCAGCTAACACCATTTCTGTGGGTCTTCTTACCCCTGCCTCAAGATTCCCTTCTTTTTTTTTTTATCATGAGTAGTAACAGTTTTTTGGTTTCTATGGTTTATCAACGGTTTCCTTACCAACAGATCTATTCCTCTGACTAAAAGTCTGGCACAGCTGGAAACTAGCAGGAAAACCACAAATGAATGGCCTGGCACTCACCACTCATCTCCAACCACAGACCAATACAGTTAGTGGATTTGACTAACGGCTATCAATCAGCCCAACTGTAGACACTTAGATATCAGCTAGAAAAGGCCTGGGGGAAAATGTGAACTAAAAAACAACAAGGTATTTTACTTTTAATGGGGTGTTGCTGTCTTGGAAACCAACATCTATTTTGTACTCCATAACCACTGGTATTATTCAGACTGTTTGCCCTTCTCTCCATTAAAGTGCATTTGTCCTCTGCCCAAAGCCAATGGGAGTTCTGCCTCAGAGGTCAGATTAAATGGAAAAAGTCCTGCTTATCCAAAAACTGGAAGAACATGAACAAGTGCACTCTTCTGCCTTCCTTTGTTACTTAAATTTGAAGCAAAACGTCACTGTTGTTCCATCAGATCATGAAGGTCACTAATTTAAATTGTGGCTTGGTTCCATTCCATAAAAAATGCTTGGAAAAAATCTTTGCAATAGGCTGGCCACCTACCTAGGGAGGAAGAAAAAAATCCTATTCTATTAGGTATGGTTTGGAAAAAACATCAGCCTCCCACACACCCATGTGCACATGAATGGCAGAAGAATAAAGAAGGAAAAGTGCAAAGCATAGGACTTTGAACGCTGACAAGATCTTTCCAAGGAATGATTCCTCTCCCAGTACAGTTGGTCTGGACTGTGGTGAACTTTTATGGCACTTAGAACTTAAATCATTCTTGTAACAAAACAAGATTATTTCCAAAAATGGCAAAAACAAACTCAGGCCAGAACTGCACAGTACCTTCGCTCAGAGGCTGCAAATCAAGCTGTGTAGCTTTTACAGTTCTAAGCTGCAACATCCACCTTTGCTTGTTGAAACAAAGACAAAACAGAAAAGAAAAAAAAAAAAAGTTGTTGTTGTTTTACTTTTCCTGCTACCAAAATGTAACTGTGAGCAAGCAGACGTGAATGATTACACTTTTGAGTTCTTGGTCCACCAGATATATTCCTTTAAGGTTCACTGGAAAACGCCAGATAATATGATTGCAAAGTCTCTGTTTAAAATTGCTGTGTGATAAAGTGAACAGTTCTCTCTTAAACCACATTTAAGATGTTTGCCAGTTTATATGGAAAACTCAGCATTCATAACTGTATTTACTCACTCGCTTTTTGGCTGGATGTCGCTACTGTCTTCGTTTTATTATACCTTCCCTCACAACATCCAGTTATAAGTCCTTTTTTTCATTCACAGATTCCTCTTCTACTCCCTCTCTTTCTCTCATCTTTCCAACACAAAGAAGACTTGAAAATATATTACAGCTCTATTCTCTCTCTACTTTGAAAAAGTATTGCAGACATGTATGGAAAATAAAAGAACAAAAAGGGAGGGTTAAGTCAAGTGCTGGAAAAAAAGTAAAAACTTTCCCGTTTGGAGAAATACAAGATCTAGTAGGCAAACCAAAATATTCCTACCGCTGCATAGCTACAGCACCCTCTCAAAACAGAGAGGAATAAATGATCAGATATGCTGAAGCACAGGCAAATAACTGACAAAGAATTAAAATGCATCTGAAATGAGGTGAAGCCATGTCACATAAGTATGTCTCACAGTTCCTTACATAGCAGTATTCACATTTCAGAGTCTCTTTATTATCTTTAAAATATATTTTCAGACTCTATTAACAGTACTATTCTTGTGTATGCGGAAAGCATACTCAAGTCTTCACTACGATCAGTCAGAGTTGCCTTTCTCTTTCCTGTGTTCTGTATGACCAGGATATCATCTGTAATACCCATACACATAGTGAGAAGTTAAAAACCCATTTTGGTGACAATTCACAAGTGTGTGCAAGACAACTCTTAATAAAGATAATTTTAAGAAGACAAAGAATATAATCCTTCCCTACAGAAATCCTGGTGACTTTTTTCATGATTTCCTACCCTACATAAATCATGCTAAGTTATCGTGTGTTATAGTGTATGTGGTCTCTCTCTTGGCTCTGCCCAAACCAAAGTATCTTCAGTCACATTTTTGCCTGCACTGATGCACTTGGGCTATGGCAAGGACATGTACCGTACTTAATAAGCTACATATTAAGTTGCTTAGTATTTTGTTGCTAATATTCCCATATATGATAATTTACTGTTGATTACAGGCCTTACACAAAAGTTTCTGGCCCCTATGATTCTTTGAATAATTGAAAAATATTAATTGAAAACATTTTAAAGTGATGACATACTGTTACTTAATTTGAAGTGAGGGTCACTTAGTACATATTCAATCTCCTGTCAGGTATGCATTTGCTAAGTTGTACATCCATTGTCTGTTCCTCAAGACCATTCACCAACAAAGCAACTCACTACAAGGAGTGACTAACCCAGGAAATGTCTGGAGCAGAGGACGCAGTACTGTAAATTTCCCAGCAATTCTCTGCAAAAGCAGAATTTCTATGAATCACTTTCCTCAAAGCTCAGTGTCCTCTCTACTTCATTCTCCAGACGAAGAACATGCTTAGGCAGTTGAGAACCTGTAGTTCTGCGGTTGAATATATGTTTCCAGATGTATACCTGTTTTTTGAAACGTGCAACGTTAAAAGACCCCATCTGTGAGAGATCAGCACCCACAGGAACAGCTAATTCAGACCAAATGAGCACATAATGAAACTGATGCTAGTTAGAAGAACAGACTCAAGGATGAACTGGACTGCAGATCTCTCCCAAGAAAAAAGCTCCCTGTCCCATTCAAAGTACCAGAGGACTTCCAGGCTCTGTTATAAAATATCACTTAGTTGCCAACTGGCAACCAAAAGGAGTATGTACTTCCTTCTCTGGATAAGGACATGCATACAGTAGCTCACATACTCATGGTCTGATTCCCTTTGAAATTACCATTTTTTTGTGTGTGTGCATGTGATACTTTGGCATACAGATAACAACAATTGTACTAGCAGAATGGCTTAAATTCTTGTGAATTTAACTGAACACACTCTTTTCTGTGCTACAGAGTCTCACAAAGACGCTGCAAATTCCAGCCTCAGCTCTTCAACTGACAGCTCATAGTATCTCTCACGTACATAGAATCACAGAATCACTAAGTTGGAAAGGACCCACTGGATCATCGAGTCCAACCATTCCTAACAATCCCTAAACCATGCTCCTCGGCACCTCATCCATCCCTCCTTTAAACACCTCCAGGGAAGGTGACTCAACCACCTCCCTGGGCAGCCTCTGCCAGTGCTCAATGACCCTTTCTGTAAATAATTTTTTCCTGATGTCAAGCCTGAATCTCCCCTGGTGGAACTTGAGGCCATTCCCTCTTGTCCTGTCCCATGTCACTACCAAGAAGAGGCCAACACCCTCCTCTCCACAACCTCCCTTCAGGTAGTTGTAGAGAGCAATAAGGTCTCCCCTCAGCCTCCTCCAGGCTAAACAACCCCAGCTCTCTCAGCTGCTCCTTGTAAGACTTGTTCTCCAGCCCCCTCACCAGCTTCGTTGCTCTTCTCTGGACACGCTCCAGAGCCTCAACATCCTTCTTGTGGTGAGGGGCCCAGAACTCAACACAGTACTCAAGGTGCGGTCTCACCTGCTGGTCACACCGTTTCTGATACAAGCCAAGATGCCATTGGCCTTCTTGGCCACCTGGACACACTGCTGGCTCATGTTCAGTCGGCTGTCAACCAACACCTCCAGGTCCTTCTCCTCCAGGCAGCTTTCTAGCCAGACTTCTCTTAGTCTGTAGCACTGCATAGGGTTGTTGTGCCCCAAGTGCAGGACCCGGCATTTGGCCTTGTTAAACCTCATGCCACTGGTCTCAGCCCAGCGGTCCACCCTTTTCAGATCCCTTTGCAGAGCCTTCCTACCCTCCAGCAGATCCACGCTTCCACCCAACTTAGTGTCATCTGCAATCTTGCTAAGGGTGCACTCAATGCCTTCATCCAGGTCATTGATAAAGACCTCAAAGAGGGCTGGACCCAGTGCCAACCTCTGGGGAACCCCACTTGTAACTGGCCTCCATGTAGCACCACTTTCTGGGCCCGGCCACCCAACCAGTTTTCATCCCAGGAGAGTGTGCGCCCATCCAGGCCAGAGGCAGAGTTTCTGAAGCAGAATGCTGTGAGAAACTGTGTCAAGGGCTTTACTGAAGTCCAAGAAGACTACATCCACAGCCTTTCCCTCATCCAGTAGTCGAATCACTTTGTCACAGAAGATGATCAGGTTAGTTTGCCAAGACCTGCCTTTCGTGAACCCATGTTGACTGGGCCCAATCACTCGGTTCTCTTGCATGTGCTTTGTGATAGCACTCAAGATCAACTGTTCCATGACTTTCCCCGGCACTGAGGTCAGACTGACAGGCCTGTAGTTCTCTGGATCCTCCCTGCAACCCTTCTTGTAGATGGGCACATCAGTCAGCCTCCAGTCCAGTGGAACTTTCCTGGTCAGCCAGGACTGCTGGAAGATGATGGAAAGGAGTTTGGAAAGCACGTCCGCCAGCTCCTTCAATACTCTTGGGTGGATCCCATCCAGCCCCATAGACTTGTGGGTGTCTACGGGCAAGCAAGTCTCTAACTGCATCCTCTTGGATCATGGGAACCTCATTCTGCTCCTCTAACTCCTGGGACTGTACACAGAGGGAACAACTTTCCTTACTATTAAAGACTGAGGCAAAGAAGGCATTAAGTGCCTCAGCCTTGTCCTCATCCCCTGTCATGGATAACAGGGGATGAGGGGATACATTGAAACCCTTATTTTGAACAAAAGCCTTACAGACCTACAGGTCAAAGTTTATTTCATAGATAAGACGAAGGAAAGCTGTATAGGATCACTGAAAAAAGTGCACGGAATGGAAGTTGGGATGATATTATGCAATACCCTTTTTTTTTTCCCAGTCAGCAACACTCTCTTTCACAGAGATCACTCCCATTAAGTGCTATACTATGCACATTAAGAGAGATGAGCTCTGCTGCTCTCCGGGGCACTCTGTTGTGCTGAATTGTTTATAGATAGGCTACAATATCCTTTGAAGTCAGGGTTAATTTCAACAATGATTTCAGCGAAGCCAAAACTTTACCACGTGATCCAGCTAAAAACAGCTATTCTTTTCACTCAGTGACACAAGTTCAAACTTGCCTATCCAGCTTTACTTTTTGGAGACAGCTTAAATACAGGCATTCCTGTTACACTTGGCTATTTTCTTCTACAACCACTTGACCATTTTTACACCATGAAGTATTAACTGAAACTTTACCTACAGAGCCAACAGCTCTTCCCTCTCTCACAAGTAGAGGTAGAAACTAGGGGCAGGTGGGTGCCCTGTATTCTTGCACAGACCTATCCTACCACCTGGTTCTGAGGTGGACAAAGTACATGCAATGGATCTGATGACTGCTTTTCAAACTCTACTAATGATCCACATGTTTGGAAACTGGAATAAAAATTTACTAGATTTTAGTGTGAAAGATGCTTTACAATTACTCTATACTGTAAGATATCATATCTAAGAATGAATATTGTTATACTGCTAATTTCTTTAAGCCTGTTGAATATTTTATGATTAAAGGCAGCCTGTAGGTGCCAAAACCAATGCTCATATCACAGCCTGATCACGAAACGAGACTCTAAGCTTTGATTTTGTCACATCTATATACATTATTTAGAGCAACGAAGTCCTGGGCTCATGTTTTTTCTGTACACAATGTTGTAACTCCTCTAACTAGACAAATTTACAACACTGAAAGATGACTTATGCTTACAGCTTGTTTCCCTATGTCTGTTGTTTGTGCCCAGCAGAGAACTTGCCCTATCATAGGTATTTAATCTGCAGCTACAATTTTCAAGCATGGCTAGTAATGCAATCACTAGGCAGAGGAAGCTGAAAAATGACACAACGACTAAACCCATGATTTAATACTGAAAAATGAATAAATAACAACCTCATACTATTTGTGCCAGTCTTGCAGCTTAGGAAATGCAGCTGATCTTACCAACAGCAAGCTGATTAAAACACCACAGAGCCAGTGCATGAGTGGCCTCAGTAAGAAGCCCATGTGTGTGGAATTAATTTCTACCTCAGCTGGATGAAGCTTGGGATGCTGAGAAAATACGGTTCCACCTTTGGTTTGAAGAAGTGGAAAAGGATTTTGGGAGAAGGCTGTCTTTCAAGTTTTGGGTTTGAACTGGTATCTGTAGTGTTTACGAAAACTGCATATGCAGTCACAAAACTGTCCACTCTCAAATGTATGACTTCTTCAACTTGAGTGGGCTGCGAATGTAACCCAGGCTACAAAAAAACCTGATGGCCTCTTCTGATGATTTTCACCTCTGTATATACTACTAGGGAAGACAAAGTTATCTTCTTGTGCACCATTATAATTAAATTTGCCTAGCTGGAATTATTATATACATATCTGACTCATTAGTCCCACATACACACCTATTAAGACCCTAGTCTGTGCAGGATTGAAATCAGGTAGGATTGTGGTGTGGAAACTAGGCATGCATACATGCACTAAGAACTAAGCATCGAAACATTTCTACATTTTTTTTCTCAAGACTGCCTACTCAGAAGAGAGTCCAAGACTGCTGATCCTTGCTTACTTTTATAGATCATTTAACTCAGATTCAGATTTCAGTTGTCTTCTCCTCTCACACTCATTCACCTTGATCAAGTATTGCGTAATCCAGGCAAGAGGAGAGACAGTCCCTTCTTCCCCTAAAACACTACTCATGGCTTCCTGCTTTGGAGCCGCCTGCAGTCTTGAGCCAGCTCGCAGAGCTTCATGTATCCAGACAGAAGAGGATGCTACTCCCATGTTTGCCTTTCTCCTTAATGAGTTGTTCACTGAGTAGGAGGCACAAGGCCCTTTCCTACTGGCCAGGAAAATGCTCAGACTGAGTGAAACCTTTTTTATAATTAATCCTTATTTTTACCTAAACTTAAAAAAAATTGCTAAACTTCTCACTGTGCCAAAGGATGCCCCTTGCCATCGGGCTCCTGTCAGTCCTGCCAGCTGTATCTCTGAAGGATTCTGTGATATGGTAGCAAGCCACAGCATTCCTTAAAATTTTCCTTACTTATTGTTATCAATGCACCATAGTTTTTAAATCACAAAGAAAACTGTCACTGTGACAAACATGTTCACACTTCCATTGGATAAGGACACTCCACCCAAATGTCTCTAGAAGTCACTGCAACCTACTTAGACGAGAAATTTTAAACCTGAAACTATCATACAGGGAAATTTTCAAGTAATGGTTCATTTGGAGGTGCTTTAACCAGCAGTGCACACGGACAGAAAAAGAAGCACAAAGCAGAACTGTTTCTATGTACATAACACATACACCTGACTACTGAGCAATTTATAGCTGATCTGTAAACAGAGTAGGATCCTTGGGTGTGATGAGTTTCAGGATACAACCTTTGTGCATTTACATATGCAGAAGCCTACAAATCTGCATCATAATTAAAATGTGCATGCTTCAAATGTAGCTATGAATTTATACAAACCTCAAATTGCAGGAGGGCTGGAGACCTCAGCAGAGAAGTGTCACTTGTTTAGCCGAATCAGCCAATATAAGAGAAATGTTCAAATTTACTCTAGGTGTATTTAGACAGAGATATGTTTATTTTATTATTTGTGTCTATGAACTCCTTTATACACTTTTGTGTATTTTGGATCTATTCTTTAAAGAAAAACTTTGTTTTGGATTCAGGTGTTTTGGATTAAGGGTGATTTAAAGTAAATGAGGTGCCTTCTGCTTAGAGACACAGTAATCTGTAACAAAGGGACTAGACCATTCACACGGAGCTCACCTCTCTCCTCCATTTGTCCAAACCTACAGCACCCTGAGTGTTTGTAACAGCCCACAAAACTATACGCTAGCGAACTCAAATTGACAAATGTCTTCTTGGCATCTACAAGATTCTGTAGTGTAAAACACTACACATCTACTTCTGTGTAGTGTTTTATTTTGAAACCCATTCCAGTGAAGTCTCTATAACATAAAAAAAGCCAAAAAAAATGACAGAGCTTTAAAATGTTTCCAACGAGAAAGCAAAAGAGATTAGGGAAAGAAGGCAACAAGTACCCAGTAAGAAAAGGCTGTCTTAATGTCAAACCAACATCTACTTCTAAGCTTTAGCTGCATTCTTGCACTCTTATCCTGTCCATGCTAGTAGAAATGTAGATGAGTGATTATTCAAGGATACCATTTTCCAGTAGAACTAGCTGTTACTTTTATTCAATCTTTTGGAAATAATCCATAGAGTGTACAAAATTTTACAGTTTATTGCTACCAAGGTCACAGTAATGTGTTTTCTTTTGCAATCCATCAGGAGAGTCAGAAAGACAACACTGTACAGAGTATTACAACACTAACCCAATACAACGGTCCATGGAGATAGCATGCCTTACTGTTCCATTCAGCTTCAGGGCAATGAGACTTTCGATTAGCCTTCCAAATCATGCTTGTATACTGAAGTATGTGAAAGTCATATTGTTTCCAATGAAACAACATAGTACATACAGACTTGGCAGATTCCTGACCTCTATAGTTTTTGACAGTCTCCCAAATTTAGGACTGAGAATGTCAGACTGACCCTGCATTTGGCAAGGATAACAGAAATGCTGGTTTTATCAAACTCCTCTTAATTAAGATCTGATTTTCATTTAAAAACCCCTCATATTTTGTCATATTAATGAGATATTTGCATTTGCAAGGAAGCAGAATATTTAACTGTCCCTAATTTAATTTACTGTGTTGGATTTGGGAGAGTCAGTGAGGCCCAAACATCATAAAAGGAAAAATTAAATTAGTGATACTTGTATATGGTAACATTCCTCATTTGTCAGAAAAAATGAAAGCTTTTAGCATGTAATAAAGTTTGGTGTTCAGTTGTTTGTCCTGTATCAATCTTATCACAAAAGCTAAAATGAGATTGTTGAGTCTAACTACTTAAATCAGAGAAAATATTAGTGGCTTAATGCTACTGAGAACCTGGCGGTATGTGGGATAAGACTAAACTTTTAAAAGTTTGCAGTGGAAGATTTAATTGATGTTCCTAAAATCCACATTCTTCTTTTCTCTCATTTTCTAGGCTCATTTCTGAGTCAGGCACAAAATGGGTGGAGTATAATAATTCTACCCAGGCAAGAAGCCCAAGAAAAATGATTTTTCCGTATACTAACATTAATAAATAGTAGAATCCCAAAGCTGTTTTGCAAGACTTCAATTAGTATTTTGAATTTCACATTGTATAAATTAAATAGCTGTTTCTTAAGGTCTTTGCAGTATGGCTTCTTCTTGTAAATTATATTGATTTTAGACCAATCAGTGTATCATGTTCTTTCACATTTTCTTTACGTATATTCTTTGATTTCACAGTAGGCTTTACAAAATCCTATACAGTTTCTACACAGAGATCACCCAGTGATGATGACGTGTGGGGTTTTTTTGCAGTAAGCTCAACTAAGATTCATATGATTGTGTTAATATTGAGACATATTTACCTTGCTAAGGTTCTTGGTGGTTTGCTCCTCTCCACACTCTATATGTTAGAACCACCATATTAGTGTTCTTCCATGGAGAAAGACCACAAAAGAAAGACACTGGTGTTTCCTCTTGCATTCACAATTCATTTGCACCCAACTACAATATTTTGTAGCAAGACAGTTCTAATGGCCAATTTAATCAAATCAGCAAAAAAGTAAAAATCTTTTATCTGTTTGGGTTTTTTTTTTTACTACATCAAAATATCTCTGTTACCCTACATTTAGACCAACCAATTAATTCTCAAAAAAATCCTACTTCTGCTCCCTGCTTCTAGAAATCAACTTTATATTGACTTCTGACATCTCAAATATGCCGAGGGGACTATGAGCAAACACCTGATGCTTCAATACACAAACTCCAGAGCAAGAAGACTGCTGACCACCGTGCCCTGACATCCTGAGGGTAAATCTATTCCAGAATCCAGCTTTACTCAAATTGACCAATAGCCTCTCTAGCCCATTTGTATCTTCATTTGGATTCAGGTGTAATAGGAATACAACAATGCTCATACAGGCTTTACCAAAAGCTGAGGCAGACTCCCATCACAAAAGAAAGACACTAAGATGGCAATCAGTATCAAGTCGCAATGGGTATTTACATTTTGCACCGCAAATAAAACAACTTATCAGGCCTTTCCAATAAAAACATGATCCAGTGTATTGTACCAGACATGAGTGTACCTCTTTTTTAAATTTCAAATGAAAAACATAAAGAAATTAAAACTGTATTTCTTACTTTCGACGGAACAGTTCTGCAAATATGCAGCCAACACTCCAAAGATCAACTGGTGTTGCATAGCTGGACTGAAGCAAAACTTCAGGAGCTCTATACCACAAAGTAACAACCTGTAAGACAAAAAGGAACAGAGGAGAGAGTACACTTAGCTACAGAATTACAACCTCAGAAGTGTTGTTTATACAGCTCCCATTTAGTTCAATCCAAATTGTAAAATCGCACAGATTAGCCCAAACTGGTTTGGCCAGTGCATAGTAAAGGTCCTGCATGGAAAATCTCAGTATGGACAGCTGCAGTCTGGAAGCGAGACCGCTTCTTGTCAAGAATAGCATGGTTTAGGTACAACAAAAATACAGTATCACAACATCATAGCACACTACCAAATTAACTCCTTGAAACTTTTGCTATTTACAGACTTCAAACACTTTCCAGTGGAAATTTGGACTCTTCATGCAGTAAACATTAATCTATTGAACAAGACCTGCTTTTCTTAAACAACTTTTGTGCACCACTTAGACATAGTCACCAGAATCAAACTGGAAATGAATAAGCTAGGGAACACTGTGAGTTTACCAGTGGAACAAAACAGAACCTGTAGCCCGTGTCTGTCCTAAAGCCTTCATAGTTTATGTATTATTTTTCTGTAAAAGAAACGTGGTTAGCTCAAGTGTATGGGCCAACATGGGTAAACATGTTTGACCTGTTTCATAAGTTCTCTCTTCATGCTGAACTGAAGAAATTATAACTTTTTTTAATCATTTGAGTACAGATTAAGTCAAATCCTCCCCAAAGCTGTCCCTTACCAAAGGCATACAGTGCCGCCCGCTGCAGTTGCACTGCACATTGAGGCACCTTAAACTGTCAGTTTTCAACTAAGCAACCCAGCACAGGGATCCCTGGCAGATTCCTGACCTTTATAATTATGTGACTGTCTCTGCCCATGTGCTGCTGGCTAGACAAGCACTAACTTCCCTCACAACTTATTTCCAAATGATATGCTCCTTCTCAGGGATATAGGCCACGTAAAGCATGTGCTTTCAGGCTGTTCTTGTCCTGGTGGTTATGTCGCAACATGTTGTAGATACTCAGTGGGAAATTTAGTGGCACTGCTTGTACTGTGATGAGTCCTGCACACTGGACCCACAACAGAGATGGGACAGTTTATATTTATCTTTTCGTTTCCCACAAGTAGCCTAAATACATATAAGGTTGACTGTATCTTCTGTGTATTTACAGAACACAAGGAGCCTCTTCAGAATCTATGTGAGCTATTATGATACTAGAATATAATCTCAGAGCCACAGGGGTATTGTGCTCCTGAATGCAGTTATAATCTAGCAATAACAACACATGATCATCAGCTAAATACCAACATTTTCTTAGTGTGTGCTATAATTTAAACGTCTGACTATTAATTGGGGGCAGGGAGGGTCTCAACAATTACTGGTTTGTTTCTCCAGCAAACACAAAAGTAGGAGATGCAGCTTCCCAGGAGGAGCATGAAAAAAAGCAAAAACACTGAAAAGAAACAAGTGCAAAGATAAGAATGAAAGTACCTTTTAAAATTATGTTACCTAGGACAGTGAGTTTTGAATTTCAAGATCGCTGCAATGAAATATGTAAGAAGATTGTTTTTGTTTTAATGATAACAATTGTCTTCTAAGCAAAAAAAACAATGGGGGTAATCAGCTGAATTTGCTGGCCAAAGCCAGCTGAAACAAAAGCAAATACAATATTTATTACAATTATTACATGCCCTGACAGCCTTTGGAACCTCTGAATGGCTATTGAAGGGAGGTTCACGGATATTTGCACAAGTGGTCATATTTGCTAACAGTCCTCTTAAGCACTTTGATCTCTATTCATAAAATTTGTCTTTGAAACAGTTCAATAACACAGTGCAAAGTACTGCACTGGCAAGCTAGACTTCCAGATAACTGTCCACAGAAATAGATTCTTGTATGGAAACTGGGTATTATTTAACTCTATTTATCTTGTTCCTGAGTTTGTACCATACCAATGATGCTCTTCCAAAATATTTCTTTCTATAAAAAACAGCGAAGTTTCCTGAGGGAAAGAAGACAAATGGTAACTGGAGATCAGGCACTTTTACTAGAGCTGCCCTATCAGAATCAGACAGAATTCTTCTTAAAACATACTTATTTTTCCTGATGCAGATGTACTACTTAAACTGATCTGCACTTTTATTCTCTCAGGACATTTGTGGGAAAGCTTACTGAAGAAATGTTGCTTTGAGAAATTAGATATAACAATTTCAATACATTATTGTTTGCCAATGACTGGGTGCAGTGTCAGAAGCAAGAGCTGTGTGATCTCTGATCTGCGGGAATACCACCAAACCTCACAATTCCTGGTTTGAGATCCACATAGCTTTTCTCACACAGAGTGGAAGGGTGTTTTATTTTCCTCAACCCCACCAGCCCTGGCACATTAAGGCTCTGCACTTCCATAGGCAAAGGATTGGGGAATGCATAGTTGTGAGATAGTTTGAATACTTCTGACAACGTATGCCCCAACTAAAAACTGTTTTCCAGGGATATGTGGCACAGGACAGCCGCTCCTTTCCTGAGAGGAGCATCCCAGCTCGTGGCTGGCCCCTGGGCACTCACTCAGGGGGAACAGTGCTGTTTTCAGAAGGCTGCGGAAGTGTGCAGCATGCTGGCTGCTCCTCCCACGTGATCGCTTACTGGCACAGTTCCCCAAGCATTTGCACCCTGCTACACTCCATGCATGCGTACGTAGGGGACCGGGAGATTTTACTTCTGAGAAATGTGGAAACTCAGACCTTTAAAAAAAATATTTTCAAAGTCTTATACTTAATTTCCAGCAAATGCCTTTATAGTCAGAGAGGAAGTAATCTACGCTGAGCTGTTCTGATATACTCTGTCATTACTGTGTAATTATAGAAGTGACCAAATAACCTTTCTGGTTTGTAATACGCAAGTCTGTGTTTCAAAATGTGAATCTGAAAGGGATCAAAATGTACTAAATGTCAGTTTGCACACAAGTCATGCCACAGATGACTCCTCTAGTGGTCAGCATCTTCTCCTGAAAAGCACAGGATGATGCACATGATGCAGTGGTTTTGACAGAGTTTCACACTCTCTCTTACCATAGAAACCAAGAAAATATTTGTGGACATTCCATTAACATTTGCAGATAACTAGAAATGAAAATTATTCTGAACACAGGATATGGTGAGGCAGAACAACTAGATCATCACTTCCTCTTTAGCACAGTTCTGACTTAGAATGAAAAACTGCTTTGCTTAGGTAAGCCACACCACCAGTGAGACAGGCTCTCCTTGAGAGATAGCGCTCTAGATAAAGAGCTCCTTGACAAAGTCCCATTTTTAGGATGGAAAAAGCAAGCACCTGCATCAGTACACATCTGCCGCATGTAATGTGGCACATAGTGATTGCTCTGTAGGAAAAGGAGTTTGTGCTCACATGCTGACAGAGATCCTAAATACTTTGGAGGTTGTAAGCTTCCGTGACCATGTTGCATTTTAGTCCTCTTATCTAACAAACTTCTCTTTGTCTCCTCATTGCTTCTCCCCACCCCGCCTGGTCTCTTTAGCTCCTCTCTTAAACTACACAGGTTTCTCCCAGCTGTCCCCTGACCTCCTGGCTCCTCTCTGCCACCTTTGCTTTTCTCCCACACCGCAGTGGCTCCCTTGACAACATCACTGAACAAGCCTAAGTCCCTGCTGCTCACGTGCATATGCCATGTGGACACAGCCTGCTCCATGTTCCCCATCTGCTCCCTAAACTCCCTTGAATTTCACACCCTGTTCCCTCTTCTTTCAACTGCCTCCAAATGCTCCTGCGCCAAATTAGCTCTTTTCCCCCCTTTAGTTTCTCAGCCCACTCTGCCTGTCCTGAGGATCCCCTACAACATTTGTATTACATACATTAAGCTAAATACGAAAATATTGACAATAGTTCATACGCTGACAGGAAAAACTATGTTCCTTTTCCACTGCACATTTTATGTTTCCACTACCCAGATAAGATTGGATGATGTCAGATAAGAACGACGTCAGTAGCTGCAGATCACTACTTCTAACGATTTAAACGTCAATAGATTTAGGCAGCACTTCAGGATGAAAATAAATGATATGTGTATCTAGGAGGCATTAGAAAGGAAAAGAATATCTGCAGAAGTCTACTGAGGTTGTGCCTGACCCCCTACAGAAGGAAATGTGCTCACTGAGAAGAAAGGGGAGAGCTGTATTAAGAGTCAGAGGAAGAAAGATAAGTTTATTTTAAAAGAAAGCTTTCTGGTCTAATACACGTGACAGATCTTGCTGTTTGGGACCATCTAGCCTCAGAAATTTCAGTCCTGCAGTTCGTGGTACCTGTCTCTGATGAAAAGTCAAATTAGTGGTTACTATCTGCTCACTAGTAATGTGAACGCAAGATCCAAGCATTTTGTCAGTCTTATTTAATTTCCATTTACTTTACAAAGCAGATTTTCACTGTTGGTTAACTGCTTAATTTAAATGGATCTGTACAACAGACAACCCTTTCCAAATATAGTTGCTGTCTGAATGGCATACAGTTCAAAAAAGACAAAGACAGACAGAGGTTTAGGGATGGGGTTGAGTAACACAGACACAAAAGATTACATTTCGGTTTGCCACAGACTTTAAGTACAGACCAATGCCCAGTTGCACAGCTACAGGAACAAAGCAGGGATCAGACTGTAACACAGTGGCTATGTCTGTGCTAGGAAATTAAATGGGACAGGAAATGTTCCTTTGGCACCGAGACCAACAGGCACAGAGTGGCCTATGTCCATATTATTAAATTCTCAGCCTCCCAAAAAAGGTGACCGCATGCAAACCGCTTATTGGGAATTGTCTTTGGTCCATGTTTAACTGTGCCTAGGAACTGTCTGGGAAAAGGCTAGTTGACATAACTAAAAACCATGCCAGGAACCATTCTAATAATTTAACAGTATAGACAATTGAGCTCCGGTACCCACGAACGTTTCCTGGCACTCTTTAATCTACCAGCCAGTGAGTCACGCTGTGGCCCCGGGTCTTCCTTTCACTCCAGAGAGAAGGCGTTTTGCTATGCTTCCCTCATCTCCACTGATTCAGAGGGGGCTCCAGGAGGGCGAAAGAGTGGGGGAGGTATGGCTCACCTCTCATCTCATCCAGCAACTGATCCTATTTTATCTTACGTGTGTTGTACAGGTCAGATGAACACAAGCTGCAACTGCTTACTATCTAAAAGGAGAATCTGACTCGCTGGCCCACATGTAGACATCTTCCTTCCAGACATCTAAAGCTGGATGAGATTAAGTCTACTCTAGTTCTGAGGGGACTTTGAAGAGGCCTATAAAACCTTTTAAAATATTAACTCTCATAGAAATCATGCCACAAAAGCAATTAGCAGGATGCTTAAATTCATATGAGCTATCCTTGAATCCAAATAAATAGCCTTTGTGATTGTGGTTTCTACTGCACTCTTTTTGGTGCTGATTTTTTTTAGTCGCTTAGAGCGTTTTAGCCTCATGGAAGATTATTTTTAAACTTGTCAAGTTCCCTAACTTGGTTCTTAAACTCAGTTCTTTTGTTCTCAATAGCGGGGCTTTCACATTATCTTTGGGGCATCTTTTTGACTCTTTTCTATAGAATATATGGTGCTGTATGTAGAATTTAGTTCTTTAGTGTTGCTTCATGATTTCTCAACTTCACAAAAAATCTATCACTTCAAACTGTTCAGGAGGATTTAAAGTGGAATCTTTCCAACTTCACTACAGAGCTGCTCATGCAAGGCTTCTTCTTCAGGTCTGAGGCGCTAAAACAACTTGCACAATTTTCTTCCAACTTTGCAGAAAATTCTTCTCAGCTGTATGACTAAGAGTGACACATTCACCACAGACTGGGAGAGGACAATTAAAGATGACTAAAAATCTAGCCTTACATATTCACTGAAGCCTGGCTTCAATCTCCACCATGGATTGACTCTCTCTCGCTAATGCACCTCCCTCTTGCTTGCAAGAAATACTGAGCTAAATCTCCACGCTGTCTGAAAAGAAGAAAGAATTATTTATTTCCTAAATAAAGAGGCTTAAAAATGGCTCATTGGTCAGACAGTTTAACATTACTTAAAATGAAGCCAATGTAATATTAAAAATTATGAGAAGAAAGAATTTGTCTAATCAGGTTTTATCACCTGCAGTTTGGAATAGTGACTGACAACCAGGACTGAGCAGTGCAGAAGTGGCGATTCACAGGGTAGGTGACACTACGTTATGAGGTGATGGCATTTCTGCAGGGTCATGGGCTCTCACACTTGCCCAAGAGCTTCAGCCACCTCCAGCATTCTTGTGCACTGAACAATCCCTAGGTGCTCCACTCCAGCAATGCAGACAATATTGTGTGTGTGCATGACAGAGAAAGAAGAGAAGTGGTAGTCTGGTGGGACCTCCAGCACAGGCAGAGAACCTTTCCAAAACCCATCTGTCCAAAAGGTGTAATAAGGCCAAGATAGGTGATGGCAGCATAGGCTTTTGAGCTTTTATACAATGACTTTATTATATTTTCCATCCCTCTTTGCAAGAGGACTGTGTCTGCTTTATTTGCCTTTCTATATTTACTTTATGTGCCTTTACTGTCTTACTGTATTTTCCTGTCACTATCCTTCAATCATTTGCTGAGCATTCTGCCTTTGTAAAGCAAAACTAGAACTCTCTTTAATCTATCTCTGAAAACCTATTATTACTACTAATTGTGATGGCAGAGGTAATAATCACCACAATATACAACGTGCTTTAGTTTCCAGGAATAATATCAGCCTGAATAATTACATTTGTTTAAACTCTTTTTTGAGTAGCGATTCTTCCACTATTATGTAAGCATTTTCAGTTCCATCTCAGAGACAGGTATAACTGGAGACAATGCTTCTTTCTTAGAGAGAGATGATTATATTTTGACTGCTTATGGAAACAAAAAAATAGTTTCCCTTTAAAAGTAAAAGTGAACCAAACTACCTTGGTGGCTTTTAGAAAGCACTTTATTTCTTGACAAAAGGTTTAATATATATAAAAATGACATCACTTCAAGTGCTATGGTAATAGCAACTTTATCTCTTTATTCACGTGTCTTCATTTTGAGCACAAGCTTAACTAAGTGTTTCGTGAAAAGTAGAAGGACTGTTACTATTGTTTCATTAGTTAAATCATCATGCAAAAAAAAAATTATAGAAGACACAAATCCTGATCACGTGTCACCAACTATGAAGTTGTTATATTAGAATGTGATCTCCTCTAAACACTGGTGCTTTGAAGAAAGCAAGTTTTAGCATATATTGCAAGATATTTTGCAAATAAAGAAACCATTCATTGCTTTGATGGTATATACACAAAAACCTAATCGGAATCTGGCTTTTTTATTTCTAGGAAGAACCACATGAGCCAGTGTGATGAGGTTGCTGAAGAATATTTCTAGGTACATCCGTTGTCAGTAGGAGTGCATGAGTGTGCACAAGCATGTCTTTGCACGTCATGCATGTGTATATAAACACTAGTGGAAAATACCTTCGTTCAGTGTCTTTTACCTCAAAAGTCTCCGTGCACTAAGCAGCCGTGTGCGACAGCTGTGAGAAAGGAAAAATGGCTCTTAAGATGAGGTAATATTCTCAACCATTAGTAATAATTCAGAACTTACCTCAAAACTAATACAAGGAAATGTATTTCCATTTAGCAGATATTTCACAGAATTCTCTGCTGATACCATATAGAGAACATTTCTGAGAGAAACTTCACTTGAAAAGTGTTTTATCTTTGTATGAAAAGAAAGAAGCAAAAATAACATCAGCTGCGCTGCTGTACCTGATTCAGAGAGCATGAAATAAAAAGAAAGGTTTGTCAAGTCTCGTTGTGTATTAAAATCAAAGCCACAATGCCCTAATTTCTGAGCTGCAGAGCAGCCTTCTGTGGAATACAGGACAGTTCAATTCTTTACAGAAGTGGTCAGCTTTGCATGCAATGAGGCTTGTGCTGATACTGCAATGAATTTACATATAGAGGTACCTGGCAACACTGAGAGTGACAGGCTTTAAAAAAGACTAGCCATTCTTCAGTCATGCTTCAAGACTGAATGCTTAAAAATTTGTATAAAGAAAAAGCTAATTCTAATCATCTATCTCACAGCTGAAAAAAACTCACAAAGACAGACAGAAATAAACACCATTGGCTTCTTATGCTCATCAAGTCAATTATCTACTACAAGAAAGAAGAGATTTCCTTCCACAATACCAAAAAAACCAAAGCATTAAAAAGATGGCATCCTGCAACTGTGCCTTAGAATGCAGTTCTTGTTCGGAACCTGGCTGAAGCACTTTGGTTTCTTTCCACTTGCTCAGTCACCTGTTGGCATTAGCGAGTGAAGGGAACAGACATTAATTCCTAGTACCAAAACTTGGGCTTTGTTCCAGTTGCTTTGCTTTACTCTACCTATGTCTTTAAGTAAGCACCAAACCAACTCATCTAGCACCTTACAAATTCCCACTGGGTGGCATCCAGCTCTTGTACAGCGTCTCACATCACTTATGAACAGTCCCTGGGAGAAGAACATGTATCTCTAACTTGCGCCAAGGACCAAGTGATGGTTGGCTCCATGCTCAGACATCCAGAAGCTTGCCTTTGTGACTGGCTAGTCTCGCTCTGAGTTCATCAGACTACATACAGAATCTCAGCCTTACCATCTACAGCTTGGATTTATAGGGAAAACAACTTTCCATTGCTACTAGAAAACCAGGGTATGTTTAATAGAAAAGTCTCCTTACTTCCAGGGATGCTGTGTTAGACTTTGGTTCTGAACAGAAAAAAACTACATAAAGCAAAACCACGAAGGCCACTGCAGACCTTTCTTCCATGGAACTTGGGCCCATTTCTGTTTCAAACCATCTTTAAAAAGGAGAAAATGCACAAAGAAAACACCCTAGGTGAGAGGCTTTACTGTGGACTCTACAGCTGCTTCTAGACAAGAAAGAAAATGGGATTAAAAAGTTTTTAATGAAACACAAACATCAAAATTGACCTGAACAAATTAGTCACTCTCATAAAGAAACACTTTTTATCATTTTGAAGTGAATATAACCACTGTGTCAGAGTGTAACACAGAATTCCATAGGATCCTAAATTGTTACGGACCACTGTGAAGAAAATGAAGTTTTTCAGCATGGGACTAAAACAGGAGAAACTTGGTGCACACAACTTCCACAAGATGCTATTTTCATTCAGCTGAGAATGAAACTTATAAACTAATGCTGTGCTTTGAGTTAATGGCCAGAGCTGAACAGGAAGGTAAGGACATAAATAGCAGTCGGGGCTTATTGGTAAGAGAGTCGTACCTTGTTTGAATACGGCAGTGTGAGCAGTGGTAAATTAAACTCATTCCTAATTAATCTGAAAATATTTCTCAAAATGTCTTTTATGCTGAAAGTCTGACTCGGACAAGAATAGTCTCCGGCACATGCAAAATTAGGATATTTGTCCAGATAAATTATAAAGATGATACATGTGAGAAATTTCATATCTTTACATCATATTAGCTATGGCTGTTAAAAATTTGTGTTGTAACTTTGGTCTTTCTGCATTTCTATGTCCCACCAACTCCTAGGAGAAGCATTCATCTACCAGTGGCATTGAGAGCTCTAACCTTTCCCCAGTAGCATGGCATGGTATGGTGGCAGCTCCTACAGTACCTGATATGCTTTTATACAGTCACACAGCTTTCTTTCCCCAAAGCAGATTGGGCCTGTGATGCCCCTGTTGGAAGTGGAAACTTGTGCTCATAGGGATACAGACTCTATCAATGTTTGTGTTACAGACCTGGAAGTAAAGTACCAATTTCGTTGATAGCCTAGTATAGTACGTATAATAAAAGTGCTGGTGGAGCAACATTTGTCAGTGATGCTCATGTGAAGCAACACCTTACAGTTAAACCTCCTGTATTACAGCTAAACCCAGAGGGAATCCAGGCTTGCAAATAAAGAAGCTTCTTTGCAGTAGAAGCTCCTCTTGGGATGTACCTATCCACAGTACTTGACATGGTGCAGACATCAATCCTATTATCACCATGATGGCTGACACGATGCTGGACTTCCCTAAAACTACACCACAAAGAATTTGGGCAACTCCTAACAGTGTACATCTGTTCTACATTTGAAACTGAATGCAGTAGATTTTAGTATGTCTTTGAATAAATGTATGGCTTTAAATTGAAGTAAGTGAAAATGTAAAAGATACCATAGAGATGAAACTGTGAAATGCCTTTCAAGGAGCCCTTGAAATTACATTTGGGAAACAAAACCCTCATGCAACATCTTTACGTCTAAAAATTAATGTGAAAAGTGGTTTGGAAACATACAGGTTTCTAGGAAAAAAAAAAAAGAAGTTGAACTTTCTATATACAGATGAAATACAAGGATAGGTGTATGTGTTTATACATATTGAAACATACCACAGAGCATTGGAAATTAGTTGAGTTTTGAAGCAGGTATCAGCAGGACAGGGACCAAAGGATCAGGCAAAACCAAGGACTGGATAGAAAGGACAAAAAGACTAAGGGGAGTCTTCAGGCTGTCTGAATCTTCCATTTAAGTAGCTTTGTGAGCTTAAGACGAATAAAATGCAAGGTGTAATCCACTGACTTGCCAAGGCTATGAGCTTTATAGGTATCCTTACTCATCAGATTCCTCTTAGTCTGAAAGTGTTGTGGATCTGAAGTGTAGATGGTCACACGCATTAGAAAGGCCTGTGCTGCAGAAACCACTATCTGAATTTCAGCTGAAGCTCTACTGCTTCTGACGTATGTTTAGGCAGACAGATACCTGGATGTTCTCAACAGGAATCCATATAGAGTTCTTGCTGGGGAGCCTGTAGCTAAGAGAGGTGGTGGAAGCAATATGTGTTTACATCCACATTAATATCTTGTACAGATGTTATTATGTTCATGTCAAAGTGGAAAGTCAGCCTGAAGGGGACATAATTGGCACCTCCTAAATCCAAGCAAATCCTTTGACCACTAGGCGAGGGGTTTTTTGGGTGACAGCTCTTTCCTTGTCCTTTCTGAAGCCAAGTCACTCTTCTGCCAGGAGTTTATGAGTCATGGGGCAAGACTGTGTCTGAAAGTAGCTGAGTGCTTAAGAACAATCAGCTGGAAGGGGTGAGGAGCTGAGTTTCTGGATACTGCTCTCTGGAATGTGTATGCCTTTTAAATTAGACCATCATGAAATAAAAATAAAGGCAGGCATTAACTCCATTAACCAGGCTGGAGTCTACTTTGGATCTAGGCAGGTTCTATTCCATCTCTCTGACTCTAATGGATGGGACTCATAAAAACTCTGGAAGACGGCACTGTTTTATTCTGTGGAGAAAGATGCAACATCCTCTCCGTTGCTACTTGATACACTACTTACTAGCCAAAACTTTGGATTCACAAAGTGAAGACCAAGATTTTTAAAGAACCCAGAAGAAAATTTCCTCCACTTATAAGTGCTACAGGATTTTTCTACACAGATAGTAAGTAATCTGAAAATTTAGCAGAAAACCAGAATGTTACAGTTGGTCCAATACCAGACCTTGCTAGGCTTTATTTCCCATTTTTAAGTTTAAAGCTTGTAATGATTAATTCAGGTTATTTTCAAGAAGCCAGATTCCAAGGGGAATTAATAACAAATAATATATTGTATTAGTTGGATGAAAAAGATCTGAATCAGGCTAGATCAATGAAGACTCTATTACAGTGTGGTTATAGATGTAAAAACATATAAAATATTCTATTTGTGAAAACAATGTTGTAGAATAGACTTCTGCGGGTGACTCATCTCTCTCAAAATTGATACAAAGCATCTTATTTAAACTAAAGCGATAATAGCTTTAGACAATACAACCAAGAACGTTCAAGGTAATGAGTGCTTTCATGTTACAAGTTCTCATGTCTAAGGGCACTGCATCAGGCTAAGGGACAAAGCGATATGAACAATATTGCTAGTTACTAACAAATGGCAGATAAAAGAGCTCTTCTGGATTCTGATTAAGTGACAGCATTCTACACATTCCTGTGAGTTGAGAAAGTTTGCCTGAGAACAGCAGCTATGTTACATGTGAAGTACCACTAAACAAGCATATCTCTATGTTTTCAAATTCCACTGTGAGTAATGGCTCTTTCCCTCATCTCTACAACTTGAACAGAAGCTCCCTCTCTCCTTCTGGACATGCAGGAATAACTTGTCGTGCTTCAGTTTCCATTAAGACATATAAACGTATGTGCTGAAAGTAAAGAGAAGTTCTGTAGGACTTCATGGCTGTGAGCCAATGTTTACAATTCCCTGGGTGGGAAATACCGGGTGAAAGGCTCTCCATGGCAGGATGTAGGAGTCTTTGCTCTTGCCGCCAATGACCTTCTGCCTCTGTTTTCAAAGTGGCTCCCTTGTTAACCCCTTGCACACTGTATGCATAGAAGCCATAGAGAGGAAACACTTTCTCTGAGAGTCTAAATCCACTTCCAAGCATCTGTTTGACAGACTCTGATTTCAGCAGTGGTTAAGGGAGTGTGAACACACATACTCTGCATCTGCTGTTGGAGCCGTGGCATTGAGACATATGTTTAACAGTCCAGAACTGGGTTTAGCTGTGTGTCTATGTCCTCAGCTTAGAGGCACAAGGGTTGTGAAATGGGAGTGTACTGACGCTCCAGAAGAGAAGGAAACATCGTATTTACAGTGGTAGTTTAGATGTCTCTTACAAATCATTAGCAGTGTTGTTTGCTGGTAGTGACAATACCCCCTCCCGAGGTCTCCTTAGGAGGGGAATGATACTTAGAATTGAAGACACGCTGAACTGCCCCCGGTGCAATGGAGATAAGACTACAATGGAGCACCTGGTATGGAATGGAGATCCACGACTTTAAAAGGTTTTACTCCTTTCCTGCCTGAGAATGAAAAATAAAATATTCTGGTCTCCTCCTGTGTCACATCCCATCTGCACTCACGGATCCTAACTGTTCAGAAAGAGTCCTTATAAATGATAACATATGGACATACAATAATTGGACATACAAAAAAGGACTTCTAACATGTTTATTGCAACAGGTAATCCACCCTTGAAAAGGGAGAATAAACCAAATGGGAACTAATATTCAAGAACTAATGTAAATGCTCTAATGGTCTCAGAGAGGGATACAAGAACTCTTACAACACAGCGGTATTTGACCTTGGAATAATCAGTTTCATAGTCTGCATGTATTTCCCCATCATCATCATGATTATACAAAGATCTGTTCTCAGAAGCAGTCACTCCATGCAAAAATCTCCCTACATATTCCCTGCAAGTGAATAAAAGCGTTTGCCACTTCCAGAAAAAATTCACAGCATTAAGAGCCACATAGGGACAGCAACATCCTATCCCCCTACATGACCTTTCAGAGGAAGTCCTGCAAATAACAGACTCACGCAGTCAGGAAATCCTTCAAAGGGTGGCTCCATGGATGCTGAGGAGGAGAGATGAGAGAAGCAGTGCTAGAAGCCAGAGTCTCCGCAGAGAAACCAAGCCCAGCTGCCAGCAGCTCTGGGACTGACACAGATCAATAATACCCAAGTTGCCGTATGGTCTGAAGGTCTGAACCTAAGGTACAGAACAAGCTGATAGGACCTCATCTACTCTATGAGGCAAAAAATGTCATGCACGAAAAGGCTAATGACATGAGACTGTGTTAAAAAAGCCAACTGGACATCTCATAAAAAGCTCCAATCTAACTCTGTTATTTGTACTGATTTCAGTGGAAGCTCTGGGTGGTTAGAGGAAGACATCTTCAAACATTGGAATCATTTATATTTTGATCTAGCCATTGATTAGCATTTTAAAAACTAGGTTTAGAAACAAGAAATTAGAAATAACTGTTTTCTAGACAGTATACAATTCCATGAAATAGATACTACTTATATTTTCTAGGACTGCATCAGTCTGCAAGGAAAAGGATTTTTTTATGATAGCCAACGAAGAACACATTTAGTTTAGAACATTTGTCTTTTTTTGTTAATACCATGAGATTATGTTACTGCTGCTTGAAATCATTAATGATTCTGGGATCAGAAACTAAGTGTTTTCAAGAGCTAACGGTATGATTGTTTTTAGAAGGATACTCCCAGGCTGAATTTAGACCAACTTAGTTTTTGTAATACGAAGCTTTTGCAAATTGTGGGTCTAAATGACCCCTTCTTAAGCTTTTTTATTATTTACAAAG